>NW_016107391.1:601265-602540 GCF_001604975.1 Cebus imitator
ATTACAGGCAAGTGCCACCATGCCCAGCTGATTTTTTGTATTTTTTAGTAGAGACGGGGTTTCACCATGTTGACCAGGATGGTCTCGATCTCTTGACCTCGTGATCCATCCACCTCGGCCTCCCAAAGTGCTGGGATTACAGGCTTGAGCCACTGCGCCCGGCCGATGGATAAGATTCTTGATGTGCTGTTGCAATCTCTTTGCCAGTATTTTATAACTAGGAAGAAATGGATAAATTCACAGACACTTGTACTCTACCAAGACTAAACTAGGAGGAAGTTGAAATCCTGAATAGACCAATAACAAGGGCTGAAGTAGAGGCAGCAATCAGTAGCCTACCAACCAAGAAAAGTCCAGGTCCAGACGAGTTCACAGCCAAATTCTACCAGACGTACAAAGAGGAGCTGGTTCCATTCATTCTGAAACTGTATCAAACAATACAGAAGGAGGGAATCCTCCCTAACTTATTTTATAAGATCAACATCATCCTGATACCAAAAGCAGGCAGAGACTCAACTAAAAAAGAAAACTTCAGGTCAATATCCATGATGAATATCGAAGCAAAAATCTTCAACAAAATACCTACTAGTTTTTCTGTAAATTTTTCTGGATATTATAATGTTTATAATCATATCAATTCCAAATAGAGTTTTACATTGTATGTTCTCACTCATAAGTGGGAGCTAAGCTATGAGGATGCAAAGACATAAGAATGATACAATATACTTTGGGGACTTGGGGATATAGGGTGGGAAGTGGGTGAGGGATAAAAGACTACAAATTGGGTTCAGTGTATACTGCTTGGTTGATGGGTGCACCAAAATCTCACAAATCACCACTAAAGAACTTACTCATGTAACCGAATACCACCTGTTCCCCCAAATCCTACAGAAATAATCTCCTTATACCTTTCCCACCTCTTTTTCTACCCATGGAGAATGATATGTGAATACCTTATACTTTTATATCTTTTTGCTTTTTTGAGACAGAGTTTCATTCTTGTTGCCCAGGCTGGAGTGCAATGGCACGATCTTGGTTCACTGCAATCTCTGCCTCCCAGGTTCTAGCAATTCTCCTGCCTCAGCCTCCTGAGTAGCTGGGATTAGAGTTGTGCATCACCATGCCCAGCTAATTTTTTGTATTTTTTTTTTTTTGAGACGGAGTTTCGCTCCTGTTACCCAGACTGGAGTGCAATGGCGCGATCTCTGCTCACCGCAACCTCCGCCTCCTGGGTTCAGGCAATTCTCCTGCCTCAGCCTCCTGAGTAGCTGGGAT
>NW_016107391.1:604140-606353 GCF_001604975.1 Cebus imitator
CAGCCTCCTGAGTAGCTGGGATTACAGGCATGCGCCACCATGCCCAGCTGATTTTTTGTATTTTTAGTAGAGACAGGGTTTCACCATGTTGACCAGGATGGTCTCAATCTCTTGACCTCATGATCCACCCGCCTCGGCCTCCCAAAGTGCTGGGATTACAGGCTTGAGCCATCGCGCCCGGCCCCATCTTAACCATTTTTAAGTGTACAGTTCAGTAATGTTAGGTACATTCACATTGTTGGGAAACCACTCTCCAGGGCTGTCTTCATCTTGCAGAACTGAAACTCTACGTCCATTAAACAACAGCTTCCCATTTTCCCCTCCCTCCATTTGATTTTCTGTCTCTATCAATCTGACTGCTCTAGGGACCACATATCAGTGGAATCACACAGTATTTGTCATTTTGTAGTTGGTTTATTTGAGTTAGCATAAGGTTCTCAAGGTTTATCCATGTTGTAGCATGTGTCAGAATTTCCTTCTTTTTTAAGGCTGAGTAATATTCCATTACATGTATATACCACATTTTGTCTGTGTGGGCTTTGGATTGCTTTTACTCTTGGCTATTGCGAATAATGCTGCTATGAAGATGGGTGAACAAATATCTCTTTGAGAGCCTGCTTTCAATTCTTTTGGGCATATATCCAGAAGTGGAAATACTAGATCATATGGTAATTCTGCTTTTAATTTTCTGAGAAACTGCCTTACTGTTTTCTATAGAGGCTGCACCATTTTACATCCCTATTAACAGTGCACAAAGGTTCCAATTTCTGCACACCCTTTCTAACACTTATTTTATCTCTCTGGTGTGAGATGATATTCATATGGTTTTGATTTGCATTTTTCTAATGATAAATGATGTTGGGTATATTTTTTAAGTGAAAGCAAGTTTACTAAGAAAGTAAAGGAATAAAGAATGGCTATTTCATAGGCAGAGCAGCCCTGAGGGCTGCTGGTTGCCTATCTTTATGGCTATTTCTTGATTATATGCTAAACAAGGGGAGGATTATTCATGAGTTTCCTGGAAAAGGGGTGGGCAATTTCTGGAACTGAGGGTTTCTCCCCTTTTTAGACTTCCTGATGTTGCCATGGCATTTGTAAACTGTCATGGCACTGGTGGGAGTGTCTTTTAGCATGCTAATGCATTATAATTGGCATATAATGAGCAGTGAGAATGACCAAACATCACTTCCCTCGCCATCTTGGTTTTGGTGGAATTTGGCTGGCTTCTTTACCACATGGTGTTTTATTAGCAAGGTCTTTGTGACCTGTATCTTTGTGACCTCCTATCTCATCCTATGACTTAGAATGTGACTGGGAATGCAGCCCAGTAGGTCTTAGTCCTATTTTACCCAGCCTCCATTCAAGATGTAGTTGCTGTGATTCAAAGGCCTTTGACAGACTTCCTCCCTCCCTTTTATTTATTTATTTATTTTTGAGACAGAGTTTTGCTCTTGTTGCCCAGGCTGGAGTGCAATGGCATGATCTTGGCTCACTGAAACCTCTGCCTCCCAGGTTCAGGTGATTCTCCTGCCTCAGCCTCCTAAGCAGCTGAGATTACAGGCATTTGTCACCATGCCTTGCTAATTTTGTATTTTTAGTAAAGGTAGGGTTTCACCATATTGGTCAGGCTGGTCTTGAATGCCTGACCTCAAGTGACCCACCAGCCTTGGCCTCCCAAAGTGTTGGGATTACAGGCATGAACCACCTCGCCTGGCCTCTCCTTCCCTTTTACAAGAAAAACCTTTAATCCTAAGGGTTGCAGTAGGATGAAGATCTATGTTTTGTAACTTCTTTAGGCTGAATAGGGGCAATGATATTCCTGCCTAATTATTAGGGTCTCTTGTATTCAGGGTAGAGCGCAGCTAAATAGAAAGCATCAGTATGTCAATCGCCATTCATAACTCTGAGTTCTGACAAAAGGTGATATCTGGAAGATTAATAAGTATTTGATTTGAGAAAACATTGAGTAGGCTTATTCTGCATTTCTAAACAAAGAGTGCAATACCGATATATTTCACAACAGTAAAGCAAAATAAGCAAAGTTATCTCAAGTAAACTAAATAAGAAGACTTTACGTGAGCTGGGCAGCTGTTGGAGCTGAGCTAATATGGAGTCACTAGCTGATTTCAATACACTCCCAGAATTAGAATATTGATCCAGATTTTTTTTTTTTTTTTTTTTCCCAGCAACTTTGTTTACAGGATGTGGATTCT
>NW_016107391.1:606479-619646 GCF_001604975.1 Cebus imitator
TTTTAGTAGAGATGGGGTTTCACCATGTTGACCAGGATGGTCTCGATCTCTTGACCTTGTGATCCACCCGCCTCAGCCTCCCAAAGTGCTGGGATTACAGGCGTGAGCCACCGCGCCCGGCCCTGATCCAGATTTTTATATGACCCATCCTTCTTGTTTCTTCTGAGTATCAGCCAGACATCACTGGTTGGTTTACAGGAATAAGCAGTCTAAATTGCAGACAAAAACCTCAAAAACAACTGATGAGACTAAAATCTGATAAAAGGTGTACCATAGTTCCTGAAACATAATTTTCCTCTCTCCAGTCTCTCCTTTTTACTAAAGACAAATCATGGTAAGACTGATTTGCTTTATTATACTTGGCCTGATTATTTGTATAAAGTGCAGCAAGAATAATTATTTGTAACATAGTCTTCTTTTCATTGGTTTTGATGGAACTCTTTTCCATAAGGAGTCTCATATAAGACTATTTTTTTTTTTTTGAGACAGAGTCTCGCTCTGTTGCCGAGGCTGGAGTGGAATGGCATAGTCTCTGCTCACTGCAACCTCCACCTTCCAGGTTCAAATGATTCTTCTGCCTCAGCCTCCCAAGCAGCTGGGATTACAGGTGTGTGCCACCACACCTGGCTAATTTTTTGTATCTTTAGTAGAGAAGGGGTTTCACCATGTTAACCAGGCTGGTCTTGAACTCCTGACATTGTGATCCACCTGTCTCTGCCTCCCAAAGTGCTGGGATTATAGGTGTGAGCCACCATGCCCAGCCTAGGATTTTTTTAAAGTTGAGCCCAGCCATGGGTTTGTAATTCCTCTCCTCTTGAGGTTCCAAGATAGCTTGGGGCTGTCAGAAAGTGATATTCTTTACTTTCCACAGATTGGGACCCTTGTATAGGAACTGTGTAGACAAGGTATGAGGCTGGCTTTCCCAAGGAGGTTTTTGTGGCTTTAAGGCAAATTTGATTGCTTAAAGGAAAGCACACCATTCCAGTCAAAGCTTTGGTAGGCCGGGAGCAGTGGCTCATGCCTGTAATCCCAGCACTTGGGAGACTGAGGCAGGCAAATCACTTGAGGTCAGGAGTTTGAGACTAGCCTGGCCAATATGGTGAAAACCCGTCTCTACTAAAAATACAAAAATTAGGTGGGTGTGGTGGTGGTTGCTTATAACCCCAGCTACTCAGGAGGCTGAGGCAGGAGAACTGCTTGACTGCAGGAGGTGGAGGTTGCAGTGAGCTGAGATCACACCACTGCACTCCAGTCTGGGCAACAGAGTGGCACTCCATCTCAAAAAAAAAAAGAAAATGCTTTGGAAAAATAACCAGTTTCTCTAATTGTGTCCTGTTACAAAAGAAAACAGATTCTTATTGCACTTATGCAAATAACTATCATGCTGTAAGTTAAGAATACTCACAATTAGTTTCCAAATTCTGGAGAAATCAGGTGGAGAGAAGCAAATATGTTTCAAATTTTGTTCACAGAAGTATACTTTACTTAATTGTTAAAAACTGTAAACAGCTTAAAAGAAAAGTTTTCTTGACTTTAGTGTCAGCCAACTGGTGCTGCAGTCCATTTCTTTTGGTCTGGGAAGTCTTCTCAGTATCATCTCTTCATGGTTTGCCAGGAAGATGTTACCAGAAAGGGGTCCCTATCCAGACCCCCAAGAGAGGGTTCTTTGACTTCACACAAGAAAGAATTTGAGGTGAATCCATAAAGTGAAAGCAAGTTTATTAAGAAAGTAAAGGAATAAACAATGGCTACTACATAGGCAGAGAAGCCTGATATTGAAGATCTTTTATATGTTTGTTAACCATTTTCATATCCTCTTTAGATAAATGTTCATGTTATAGTTGGAGTATTTATTTATTTATTTTGATGTTCAATTGTAGGAGTTCTTTGTATGTTCTGGATATTAACCCCTTATCAGATATATGACTTAACAATTATTTTCTCCCATTCCATAGGTAGACGTTTTACTCTGTTGATTGTGTCCTCTGATGCAAGGAATTTTAAAGTTTGATGTAGTCCCATTGCCTGTTTCTGCTTTTGTTGCCTGTGCTTTTAGTGTCATATCCAAGAAATCATTGGCAAATTCAATGCCATGAAGGCTTCCCACTGTGTTTTCTTCTGGCAGTTTTATAGATTTAGGTCTTATATTTAAGTCTTTAATCCATTTTGAATTAACTTTTGTATGTGGTGTAAGGATTCAACTTCATTCTTTTGCATGTGTGTATCCAGTTTTCCTAGCACCATTTGTTGAAGAGACTGTCCTTTTCTGATTATGTGTTCTTGGCATCCTTATCAAAGACCATTTGAACATAATCTTTTGGGGTTCTCTATTTTATTCTGTGTGTGTGTGTGTGTGTGTGTGTGTGTGTGTGTGTGTGTTTTGAGACAGATTCTCACTCTGTCATCCAGGCTGGAGTGCAGTGGCAAAATCTTAGCTCACTGCAACTGCTGCCTCCAAGGTTCAAGTGATTTTCCTGTCTCAGCCTACTGAGTAGCTGGGACTACAGGCATATGCCACCACATCCAGCTAATTTTTGTGGTTTTAGTAGAGATGGGGTTTCAGCATGTTGCCCAGGCTGGTCTCAAACTCTTGGACCCAAGTGATCTGTCCACCTCAGCCTCCTAAAGTGTTGGGATTACAGGCATGAGTCAACTTATCTGGGCTCCCTATTTTATTCTATTGATCTTTATGTCTGTCTTGCCAGTACCACACTATTTTGCTTACTATAGCTTTGTAATATGTTTTGAAATCAGGAAGTGTGAGACCTCCAGCTTTGTTCTTCTTCTCCAAGATTATTTTGGCTATAATGAGTCCCTTGAGATTTCATGTGAAATTTAGAATGTATCTTTTGTTTCTGCAAAAAAAGTGCAATTAGATTTTGATAGGGATTGCATTGAATCTGTAGATCACTTTGGGTAGTATTGACATCTTAACTATACATGTTAGTTCTTTTAGTTCATGAATGCATGATGTCTTTCCATTTAGTGTATCTTTTAAAACTTATTATAGCAATGTTTTGTAGTTTTCAGTGTTCAAGTCTTTTGTCTGCTTGGTTAAGTTTATTCCTAAGTGTTTTATTCTTTTTGATTATACTGTAAATGGAATTTAAAACATTTCCTTTTCAGATTTTTCATTCTTAGTGTACAGAAATGCAGCTGATTTTTATGTGTTAATTTCACATCCTGCAACATTACTGAATTTCTTTTTTTGTAGAGCCTTCAGTTTTCTGCTTTTAAGATCATGTCATCTAAGAACAGAGATAATTTTACCTTTTCCTTTCTGATTTGGATGCCTTTTTACTTTCTTTTTTTTTTTTTTTTTTGACTAAATGGTCTGGATAGAATTTCCAGACCTATGTTAAATACTATATGTTAAATATTATGTAACTAAATAAACATTTAACACAGATGTGGCAAAAGTGGGCATTCTTGTCTTATTCCTGATATTAGAGGAAAAGATTTTCATCTTTCATCATTGAGTATGATGTTTGCTATGAGATCTTCATATGTGGCTTTTATTATATTGAGGTAGTTTTCTTCTATTTCAAGTTTGTTGAGTATTTTTATTATGAAAGCATGTTAAAATTTGTCACATACCTTATATGCATCAACTGAGCTGATCATGTGATTTTTTTTCCTTCAATCGGTTAATGTGGTGTGTTACATTGATTTATTTTCATATGTTGAAATATCCTTGCATCCCAGAATTAACCAAACTTGGTCATGGTGTATAATCCTTTTAATATGCTGCTGCATTCAGTTTGGTATGCTGAGGATTTTTACATCAATGTTTATAAGGGTTATTAGTTTGTATATTTTATTTTCTTGTAATGTTCTTGTCTGGCTTTGGTGTCAGAGTAATGCAGGCTTCATAGAATGAGTTTGGAAGTATTTTGTTTGTAAGCATTTGAGCAGTATTGTGTTCTCTCTCTCTCTCTCTTTTTTTTTTTTTTTTTTTTTTGAGACAGAGTCTTGCTCTGTCACCCAGGCTGGAGTACAGTGGCTCGATCTCGACTCACTGCAACCTTTGCCTCCTGGGTTCAAGCTATTCTCCTGCCTCAGCCTCCCAAGTATCTGGGATTATAGGCATGTACCTCCACACCTGGCTAATTATTATTATTATTATTATTTTTTTTTTTTGAGACAGAGCTTCGCTCTTGTTACCCAGGCTGGAGTGCAATGGCGCAATCTCGGCTCACTGCAACCTCCGCCTCCTGGGTTCAGGCAATTCTCCTACCTCAGCCTCCTGAGTAGCTGGGACTATAGGCATGTGCCACTATGCCCAGCTAATTTTTGTATTTTTAGTAGAGACGGAGTTTCACCATGTTGACCAAATGCTGATCTTGAACTCCTGTCCTCAAGTGATCTGCCCACCTCAGCCTCCCAAAGTGATGGGATTACAGGCATGCGCCACCACTCCCAGCTGTTAATTCTTTTTTAAATGCTTGGCAGAATTATCTAGTGAAGACATTTGGTCCTGGGCTTGTCTTTATTGGAAGCTTTCTTTTATCGATGCAATCTTACTAGCTGTAGGTCTGTTCAGATTTTCCATTTCTTCATGATTCAGTCTTGATAGGTGTGTGTTTCTAGGAATTTATTCTTTTTCTCTAGTTATCCAATTTGTTGGTATACAATTGTTCACAGAATTCTCTTATAATCATTTTAATTGTTGTGATATTGAAGCTCCCTTGCCCCTCAGGCATTTGAAGACAGAGTGAAAAGATGGCTCTTTATGAACCAAGAAGCTGGCACTCCCCAGATACTGAATTTGTATTTGTATCTGATCTTAATTACTTACATTATCTTTTTTTATTTCTCAGTCTAGCTAAGGTTTGTCCTTTTTTTATGAGGTGGAGTCCCACTCTGTCGCCCAGGCTGGAGTGCAGTGGCACAATCTCTACTCACTGCAACTCCCGCCTTCTGGGTTCAGGTGATTCTCCTGCCTCAGCCTCCCGAATAGCTGGGATTACAGGTGCCACCACCATGCCTGGTGAAGTTTGTATTTTTAGTAGACATGGGGTTTCACTATGTTGACCAGGCTGGTCATGAACTCCTGACCTCAGGCAGTCTACCCTCCTTGGCCTCCCAAAGTGCTGGGATTACAGGTATGAGCCACCATGCCTGGCAAGTTTGTTCATTTTTTTTTTACTTTTTCAGAAAACCAACTTACATTCTTTATTTTATTTATCTTTGCTCTAATCTTTATTATTGTCTTTCTTCTGGCAGCCTAGGGTTTATTATTATTATCTTTTGTTTCTTGATCCTCCCACCTCAGCCTCCCATGTAGCTAGGACTATAAGCACACGCTATCATGTTGGGCTAAATTTTAAATTTTTCTGTAGAGATGGGAGGGGGTCTCACTATGTTGCCCAGGCTGGTCTTGAACTCCTGGCCTTAAGTGTTCCTCCACCTTGGCCTCCTAAAGTGCTGGGATTACAAGCATGAACCACCATGTCTAGCTGGTTTTATTTTGATTTTTCTCCAGATATTTTCTAATTTTATTTTTTATTTCTTTGATCAATTGGTTATTTAAGAATGTGTTGTCTTTTCTTGTTTTCCTCCTGCTGTTAATATCTAGTTTCATTCCATTGTGATCAGAAACTATATTTTGTATGAATTCAGTGTTTCAAAATTTGCTTAGACTTGTTTTGTGGCCTAACATATGGTCTGTCCTAGAGAATAATCTGTGTGCACTTGAGAAAAATGGTATTTTACTGTTATTGGGTGGAGTGTTTTGTATAAGTCTGTTATGTCGACTTTCTTTATAGTATTGCTCAGATCCTCTATTTCCTTATTGATCTTCTATCTGGTTTTTCTATATATTATTGAAAATAAGAGTATTGATGCCTGACAAAGATAAGGGAATTAAAAAGTTAAAATAAAAATAAAGAATATAGTGGCCGGGCATGGTGGCTCACGCCTGTAATCCCAGCACTTTGGGAGGCCGAGGCGGGTGAATCATGAGGTCAGGAGTTCGAGACCAGCCTGGCCAAGATGGTGAAACCCCGTCTCTACTAGAAATACAAAAATTAGCTGGGTGTGGTGGTGGGTGCCTATAATCCCAGCTACTCGGGAGGCTGAGACAGGAGAGTCGCTTGAATCCAGGAGGGGGAGATTGCAGTGAACCGAGAGCATGCCATTGCACTCCAGCCTGGGCGACAAGAGCGAAACTCTGTCTCAAAAAAAAAAAAAAAAAAGAAAAAACATACTACTTGAAGTCAAAAGATACTGGGTTGGTAAAAGAAGAAAAAAGAGGAAAAAAAAAAGAAAATAAGGGTAGTGGTATCTCCCACTATTATTGTGTTTATTTTCATTTCTCCCTTCAATTTTGTCAATGTTTGGCTTATACCTTTAGGAGCTCTGATGTTTGGTAACTAATTGTTTATAATTGTTATATATTCTTGGTAAATTGATTCTTTTTAAAAATTGACTCTTAAGATCATATAATGTCTTTCTTCATCTCATGGTATTTTTTTCTCTTAAAGTCTGTTTTGTCTAATATATATATATATATTTTGAGACGGTGTTTCACTCATGTTACCCAGGCTGGAGTGCAATGGCGCAATCTCGGCTCACCACAACCTCCGCCTCCTGGGTTCAGGCAATTCTCCTGCCTCAGCCTTCTGAGTAGCTGGGATTACAGGCATGTGCCACCATGCCCAGCTAATGTTTTGTATTTTTAGTAGAGACAGGGTTTCACCATGTTGACCAGGATGGTCTCGATCTCTTGACCTCGTGATCCACCCGCCTTGGCCTCCCAAAGTGCTGGGATTACAGGCGTGAGCCACCGCGCCCGGCCTGTTTTGTCTAATATTAGTGTAGCCAACTTTGCTCTCTTTTTGTTACAATTTGCATGAAATAGATTTTTCCATCATTTTACTTATAACCTATGATCTGATATTAGTCTTCTGTAGACAGCAAATAGTTGGATCCTGTTTATTTATTTTTTTTATCCATTCAGCCTATCTATGTCTTTTAATTGGGGAGTGGTATAGACTGAATATTTGTTCCCCCACAAAATCTATATGTTGAAACTTAATCCCCAATATGATAGTATTTGAAGATGGGGGTCTTTGGGAGGTTACTATAAGGGGAGTTCACATGAATGAGACCAGCAACCTTATAAAAGAGACTCCAGTGAGCTCCCTTGACCCTTCAGGCATGTTGAAGACAGAGTGAAAAGATAGCTGCTTATGAACCAAGAAGTGGGCTCCCCCGAGAAGTGGGCTCCCCCGAGATGCTGAATTTGTATTTGTATCTCCCTTCTCTCATAGAGAGATCCTTCGTCCCCCACATATCAGCATATTTACTTATTTGCCCCATCTTATAATACACACAAAACAACGTCAACATTATTATCAATAACAATACTAAAATAAGCCTAGTATGTAAAGTTCAAGATTTCTTTGAAGCTCCTTTTGTCCTTAGAATGTCTTCCTTAGGATGTAGAGTCACTTTGCTAGTTCAAAAGCTACTTGAATGAATTTTCCACCACTCTGTGGTTATATTATAAATTTGTTATACTGTTAGGTTTATGTATTTCTTTTTATATTCACTTTAGGTTATCTGTTTTTTTGAGATGGGGTCCCACTTTGTCACACAAGTTGAGGTGCAGTGGCACAATCTTGGCTCACTGCCTCCCAGGCTCAAATGATCCTCCAACTTCAGTTTCCTGTGCAGCTGGGACCACAGGCACGTGCCACCATGCCCAGCTAATTTTCTGTATTTATAGTAGAGATGAGGTTTCACCATGTTCCCCAGTCTGATCTCAAACTGGTCTCAAATTCCTAGGTTCAGCTGATCCACCCACCTCGGCCACCCAAAGTGCTGGTATTGCAGGTGTGAGCCACCATGCATGGCCTCACTTTAAGGTATGTTTTAATTTGTTTTTAAAATTTGTTGATTCCATATGGTTCAAAGTCAAACCTATATTTAAAAAATTAAACACAGAGAAGTATCATTACCATTCCTGTTCCTTCATTCCATTACACCTCCCTATTCTTAACATTTTCACTGGAAAAACATTTATGCCTCCTGTTTGTTTTTTGCCAAATTAAGCAAATCACTCTCTCTCTCTGTGACACACACATACTTATTTTCTCTTTTCATCTTATGCAAAAGTAGCATACCACGTATACTGTTTATTACCTTGCTTTTATTCCTGAATATTGATATATTCTGGACATTATATTGTTCATAGAGACCTTTCTCATTTTTTTTTAACAATTATATTGTACACCATTGACACTGCTCAGTAGATTCACCATATTTCATTCAGTCTCAGCTGATCACCATTGGGTTGTTTTCTAGTTATTTTATTATAAATGATGTCACAATAAATAACTGTGTATATAATGTTATATTTGTGAAGGTATATATTTAAATTCTTAAAGATGGAATTGCTAGTTCAAAAGACAAATGCATACATCATGCTTTGAAGATATTGCCAAATTCCTTCCATTGTGGTTCTACCATGTTTTTCCCTCCTACAAACAATATATGAGAATGCCTGTTTTTCCACAGCCTTATTAACAGAGCCTATTGTCAGTTTTTTTTTTTTTGAATGTTTGTCCATCTGATTGATGAAAAATGGTATCTCAATGTGGTTTTAATTTGTATTCTTGTTATGGATGAAATTAAGCAAGTTATGTTTAAAGCCCTTTTAAATTTTTGTTTTATACATTTGCAGTACTGTACTATATTTATCAATACCATAAATTTATATCATCTGTTTTTTTAACTTATATTTTAAGTCCAGGGGCACAATGCAGGTTTGTTATATAGGTAAATTTGTGTCACAGGGGTTTATTGTACAGATTATTTCGTTACCCAGATATTTTTTCTTTGAGGATACAGAAGACATTTATTCAAAGTCCAGGTACAGACTGGCCAACCTGCCTCTACAGCGAACACAGGGCTACAGAGAAGGGAAGAGTTGGTTATAAAACGGTTTTAATCGGTTCTCTCAGCATCGCGAGCCATCTGGACGGCAATGGAATGTGCGTGAGGTCCCTGCAGCTCCGCGGTCAACCGAGCCTGGAATTGCGCTAGCAAAATATATATCTGTGTCTCCATAAAAATCCGCGTCGCTGCCTCTCGTGTCTCACAACAGGTATAAAAAATTATAAATATTTACACCCTCGTTACACTCTCCTTTACGGAAAGGGGATCCCAGGAGCCCCCGGGACAGGCCGCGCAGAGGCGGGGGAAGAGCACAGCGAAGTCGAGACCAACGACTGCCTTCCGGGTCCCAGCATCAGAGACAGGCAAAAAACAGAAATGAGACTTTGGTCCAAAATTTGAAGGAAAAAACCCCTGAAGAAGTTTGAGAGCAAGTTTTCTAGGCGATTGCAGGTGAAGGTGTGGTGTAAGGCAACCGGAGGCGATGCCAGAGGTCGGCGGCGCGCCCGCCCCTTCCCGGAAGCTCGGGGCTGAGATCGGACCAGGGCTCCCTGTGACTGACCCTCCGGGCGGCCCCGTCTGCTCTCTGGAAACTGGGTCCCGCCTGTGACTTAATGACAAGGAATAAAACAAAACAGCATACAAGGTAATACCGCGAGAAAGTTTAGATTACACTCATACCATTGTATCATCTTGCTATAAAAAGTTACTTAAAACTATTTCTTTTGCATTTAATTGAAAAAAGGATTAGAATATTTGGTCAGCTGGAAATATTGCTAGTCACAGACGTCTGCAACTGCAAAGTACATAATACAGAGATTATGACGAACAGCTCCGCAGCTGAAAGCAGCAGCGGGCACCTGGGGTGCCAGCCAGCGCCTGGGGGCAGAGGGGAAGGTCCTGGGGGCAGGGCGGGCGGGCGGGCAAAATCACATCACTTGATTAGAGGGCGGGGGTTGGGGTGTAGCAGGCCGTGGCTGCCACACCCAGGCACATGATCCTGCAGGAGCCTGCTGGGCCCCCTGCCTTTCTCTGAAGTGTGACCCCTGCCCCTTGGGTCCCCAGGACACCCAGGGTGGGTGCGTGGCCGTATGAAGGCAGGTTTTTTAAGGCACAAGGAAGCCGAGTCGTGGTTGGGGCGTCCACCCGTAGGCCCCATGCCCGACAGGCCCCACCAAGGCACGGCCCGAGGGTCTGGCCGCGGGTCGGCGGGCCGGGAGCTCCTGCTGCCACAGTCACCAAGAGCCTGAGCGGTCACCCGTCACCGCAAGGTTAGCAAGGTGAGCTAGATTTAATTTTTTAAGAAACAGGTAAAATGATTTCTCTTTAAAAAAATAAAATCTCTGGTCTGTTAAGGTCACTTCAGCTGCTTTTTAAAGTGGCTTTTCTCCGGAATGATGGAAGTTGTCGCCAGGGGACCCGGCCGTGGGGGGGCTCGTGCCCCTAGATGGTGGACTTGGAGAAGGAGACCCGCAGGTGGTGGCTCTCCCTGAGGTCGTGGTTGTGCAGGTCAATGAGGGCCTGGACAGCCACCTCGCCGGAGCCCATCTGGATCAGCGTCATCTTGCGGTCCTTCTGGAAGAACTTGAATCCTTTGACGAGGCCCCCATTGCTGGAGAAGAGGACCTTGAGATCTTCCTCGGACACTGAGGGCGGGATGTTGGAGAGGTGCAGGGTGGCCGACGGTGGGAATATGTTCTGGAAGTTCTTGAAGCCCGGCTTCTTGAAGCGGTGCAGGGGCGAGCTGCCATAGTCCTTGGCCAGGCTCTGGTCCTCCTGGCCCTCGCGAGGAAGCTGCACGTTCTGATGCTTCGGGAGTGTGATGCGGATGGGCTTCCCGTGCAGCTTGTGCCAGTTCAGGTGGCTCACGGCAAGCTGGGCCTGGTTGTCGTCCGCCATCTGCACCAGGGCATTCTCCTTCTTATTGAACAGGATCTTTATGCGCTGCACATCGCCGTAGACGCTGAAAAGAATAAAGAGGCTTTGGGGTGTGATTCTCTCTGGGTTGAGGTTGCTGACCAGCAACACAGAATTTCCTGCCCCAACCAGGCCGGGAATGGCTATCCGGACTGCCGCCGCAGCTGCCGCCGCTGCCGAGGGAATGGCCAGGGGCGCCAGGGCTCCGTGGACGTTGGGAACAGAGAGGCCGAAGGCCGTGGCCATGGTCTGGTCCAGCGAGGGCTGGCTGTCCCCGGAGGGCAGGTCTGGGCGCGTGTAGTCACGGCTCTTGTCGTTGTTGTACTTGACGTTGAGGCTGGTGAGCTTGGAGAAGTCAATGCGCAGCGTGCAGCAGGCGTTGTAGATGTTCTGCCCGTCCAGAGACAGCTTGGCAGGCTGGGCGCTCACGGGGTCCGCGTACTGCAGCAGGGCCTGGAACTGGTTGTTCTTGGCGAAGGTGATGATCTTCAACACCGTGCCGAACTTGGAGAAAATATGGTGCAGCACGTCCAGGGTCACCTGGTAGAAGAGGTTCTCCATGATGATCCTCAACACGGGGCTCTGCCCGGCCATCACTATCCCTGTGTCCACAGCCGCTGCCTAGGAAGCCAAAGCCAGGTTCCCCGACTGGACCGAGTTCACGGCCTGCAGGGCCGCCTGGACGCGTGCCTGGTTGGGAGAGCTGTCAGTCTTCAGCTCCTTGTGGTTGGAGAACTGGAGGTAGATGGGCTGGCCGCACAGCACGGGTGTCACGGAGGTGTAGTAGTTCACCATGGTGTTGGCAGCCTCCTCTGTGTTCATCTCGATGAAGGCCTGGTTTTTCCCCTTCAACGTCAGGAGATTGGTGACCTTCCCGAAGGGCAGCCCCAGGGAGATGACCTCCGCTTTGGTGACATCGATGGGGAGCTTCTGAATGTAGATCACTCTGGAGGGGATGCCGGCACGTTTGCTATCACCTTTGAACTTCTTGCTGTCATTTCCATTTGCTGCAGAAGCTGATTTGCTGCTCATGATAAACAGTCCTTTGGTGACACAAGTAGAGAAAAGCTCGTCAGATCCCCGCTTTGTACCAACTGCTACATCTGGGACAATGCCTCCATGGCACACAGAGCAGACCCCCGGGGGATGGAGTGGAGGCGCTGGAATACCACCCAGGTATTAAACCTAGTACCTATTGGTTAACTTTTTCCGATCCTCTCCGTCCTCCCATAAATCTCAGTGTCTTTTGTTCCCTTCTGTGTGTCCATGTGTTCTCATCATTTAGCTCCCACTTAAAAGTAAGAACATGGAGTATTTAAGTCTCCTTCCTGCATAACTTTGCTAAGGACAATGGCCTCCAGCTCCATCCATGTTCCTGCAAAAATGTGATTTTATTATTTTTATGGCTGCATAGTGTTCCATGGTGTATATGTACTACACTTCTTTATCCAGTCTACCGCTGATGAGCATTTAGGTTGATTCCATGTCTTTGCTGTTGTGAGTAGTTCTGCAGAAAACATGCATGTGTCTTTATGATAGAATAATTTATATTTCTTATTCCTTTGGGCATATACTCAGTAATGGGATTGCTGGGTGGAATGGTAGTCCTGTTTTTAGCCCTTTGAGGAATCATCACACTATTTTTGACAATGGTTGAACCAATTTACACTCCTACCAACGGTGTGAAAATGTTCCTTCTTCTCTGCAATCTCACCAGCATCTGTTATTTTTTGACTTTTTTTTTTTTTGAGAAAAGGTCTCACTCTGTCCCCCATGCTGGAGTGCAGTGGCATGATCACAGCTCACTGCAGCCTTGACCTCCTGGGCTCAAGTTATCCTCATGCCTCAGGCTTCTGAGTAGCTGGGATTTTAGGTGGGTGCCACCACACTGGCTAATTTTTGTATTTTTTGTAGAGATGGGGTCTTGCCATGTTGTCCAGGCTGGTCTCAAACTCCTGGGCTCAAGTGATCCTCTTTGGCTTCCCAAAGTGCTAGGATTATAGGCATAAGCCACTAAGCCCAGCCAATTGTGGACTTTTTTTTCCTTTTTTGAGACAGAGTTTTGTTCTTCTTGCCCAGACTGCAGTGCAGTGTCATGATCTTGGCTCACAGCAATCTCTGTCTCCTGGGTTCAAGTGATTCTCCTGCCTCAGCCTCCCAAGTAGCTGGGATTACAGGCATGTGCCACCAAGCCTGGGTAATTTTGTATTTTTAATAGAGATGTCTTTTCTTCCTTCTTTCCTTCCTCCCTCCCTCCTTCTCCCTTCCTTCTCTTCCCTTCCCTTCCCTTCCCTTCCCTCTCCCTTCCCTCTCCCTTCCCTCTCCCTTCCCTTCCCTTCCCTCTCCCTT
>NW_016107391.1:619666-625997 GCF_001604975.1 Cebus imitator
TTCCCTCTCCCTTCCCTCTCCCTTCCCTCTCCCTTCCCTTCTCTTCTGTTCTTCTGAGTCTGTTGCCAAGCTGGAGTGCAGTGGCATGATCTTGGCTCACTGTAACCTCTGCTTCCTGGGTTCAAGAGATTCTCCTGCCTCAGCCTCCCAAGTAGCTGGGACTACAGACACGCACCGCCATGCCCAGCTAATTTTTAATTTTTAGTAGAGATGGGGTTTCACCATGTTGGCCACGTGGTCTAGATCTCTTGACCTGCATCTTCATTTCTAATTTTATTGCACTATGGTTGGTATAAAAGAATGGTTGGTATAGTGTCAGTTCTTTAACATTTGCTGAGGATTGTTTTACGTCTAATTGTGTAGTTGATTTTAGAGTATGTGCCACGTGACAATGAGAAGAATGTATATTCTGTTGTTTTTGGGTGAAGAGTTCCACAGATATTGATCAGGCCCATTTGATCCAGTGCTGAGTTCAGGTCCTGAATAGTTCTGTTAATTTTCTGACTTGATGATTAGTCTAATACTGTCAGTGGGGAGTTGAAGTCTCTCACTATTATTGTGTGGGAGTCTGAGTCTCTTTGAAGGTCCCTAAAAACTTGCTTTATGAATCTGGGTGCTCCTGTGTTGGGTGCAGGTATATATATGGGTAGGTCTTCTTGTTGAATTGAACCTTTTACCAAAATATAATGTCTTTCTTTGTCTTTTTTGGTCTTTGTTGGTCTGAAGCCTATTTTGTCTGAAATTAGGATTGTAACCCCTGCTTTTATCTGAGTTCCATTTGCTTGGCAGATTTTCCTCCCTCCCTTTATTTTGAGCCTATGGGTGTTATTGTGTGTGAAATGGTCAGTTGAAGACAGCATACCATTAGGTATTGCTGTTTTATCCAGCTTGCCACTCTGTGCCTTTTAATTGGGGAATTTAGTCCATTTATACTCAAGATTATTGATATGTGTGAATATGATCCTGTCATCATGTTAGCTGGTTATTGTAGATACTCATTTGTGTGGTTGCTTTACAATGTTACTGGCCTGTGTACCTGAGTGTGTTTTTGTAGTGGTTGGTAATGGTCTTTCTTTTCCATATTTAGTGCTTCCTTCAGGAACTCTTGTAAGGCAGGTCTGGTGGTAACAAATTCCCTCAGCATTTTCTTGTGTGTAAAGGATCTAATTTATCTTTCACTTATGAAACTTAGTTTGGCTGGATATGATATTCTTGGTTGAAATTTCTTTAAGGATGTTGAATATTGGCTCCCAATCTCTTCTGGCTTGTAGTGTTTCTGCTAAGAGGTCCACTGTTAGTCTTATGAGCTTCCCTTTGTAGGTGACCTGGCCTTTTTCTGTAACTGCCTTTAACATATTTTCTTTCATTTCAACCTTGGGGAATATGATGATTATGTGTTTTGGGGATTATCTTCTTTTTTTTTTTTTTTTTTTTTTTTTTTTTTTTTTTTTTTTTTTTTTTTTTTTTTTTTTTTTTTTGAGATGGAGTTTCGCTCTTGTTACCCAGGCTGGAGTGCAATGGCACAATCTCAGCTCACTGCAACCTCCACCTCCTGCATTCATGCAATTCTCCTGCCTTAGCCTCCCCAGTAGCTGGGACTACAGGCACACACCACCACACCCAGCTAATTTTTTTTGGTATTTTTAGTAGAGATGGGGTGTCACCATGTTGGCCAGGATGGTCTCGATCTCTTGACTTCATGATCCGCCTGCCTTGGCCTCCCAAAGTGCTGGGATTACAGGCTTGAGCCACCGTGCCTGGCCTATCTTCTTGTGAATTATCTTATTGGGGTTCTCTCATTTCCTGAATTGGAATGTTGACCTCTCTAGCTAGGTTGGGAAAGTTTTCATGGATGATATACTGAAATATGTTTTCCAAGTTGGTTCCATTCTCCCTATCTCTTTCAGGGACACCAATATGTCATAGCTTTGGTTTCTTTACACAATCCCATATTTGTTGGAGGTCTTATTCATTACTTTTCATTCTTTTTTTCTTGATTATTGTCTGACTGTTTTATTTCAGAAAGCCAGTCTTTAAGCTCTGACATTCTTTCCTCAGCTTGGCCTGTTCTACTATTAATACTTGCAAATGCATTATGAAATTCTAGGCTGGGCATGATGGCTCACGCCTGTAATCACAGCACTTTGGAGGCTGAGGTGGGTGGATCATAAGGTCAGGAGTTCAAGACCAGCCCAGCCAACATGGTGAAGCCCTGTCTTCTCTAAAAATACAAAAAATTAGCTGGGCATGTTGGTGGGCACCTATAATCTCAGCTACTCGGGAGGCTGAGGCAGGAGAATTGCTGGAACCTGGGAGGTGGAGGTTGCAACGAGCTGAGATTGTACCACTCCAGCCTGGGTGACAGAGCAAGACTCTGCCTCAGGAAAAAAAAAATGCTTATAGTGTGTTTTTCAGCTCTGTCATGTTGGTTATGTTCTTTTCTATACTGTCTATTTTGTATGGCAGCTTCTGCATTGTTTTATTGTGATTCTTAGCTTCTTTGGATTGTTTCAACGTAGTCCTGCATCTTGATTATCTTCATTCCTATCCATATTCTGAATTCTGTTTCAATCATTTCAGTCATCTCAGCCTCTTTCAGAACTCTTGCTGGAGAGCTAGTGTGGTCGTTTGGAGGAATAAAGGCATTCTCACTTTTTGAGTTGTCAGTTCTTGTACTGGTTCTTTCTCATCTTTCTGGGCTGTTTCTTCAATCTTTGAAATTGCTATCCTTTGGATTTTTTTTTTCTTTATCCTGTTTGATGACCTTAAGGGCTTGATTGTGGTATAAGGTGGGTTCTATTGACTGGCTTTGTTTCTGGAAGATTTCAGGGGGCCAAGGCTCAGCTCACAACTCCTGGACTATGTGCTGTAACTCTGGGGGACCAGTATTGGGCCCCAACTTTGTTTTCTGGCTCCTTGAGGTTAGGAATCCACTGCACTGGGTGGACTGAGGTGCTCCTGCATCTTTTGTTTCAGCATTCCTGTGGGCGGTGACAGGCAAAGCATTTCATAGGGTGGTGGCAGTGGAGTCCATCCTCATTTGCATGTGCCAGAAGCTGCACGGCAGGTTACATGCTTATAGGTTGTAGCCGGGTGCTCATGGGTGTTCAGGCATTCATAGCAGCAGCAGAGAAGCATGGTTCAGGGGTTGGGGGTACCTGCTGGTGACTGACTGTGTGTGTGGTTGTGCTGATGGTTTTAGCGTGGGGGTAAGGTGCTGGTAGGTGCAGGACTGTGTGCATCCTCTGTGAATTTTCATGTAGGTGTAGTTTGCCACTTAGGGCAGTGGAGGGTCCACCGTTCTCTGTGCCTAGTTTCACTCTGGTGACAATGTTGGTGCTGGGGCAGGGTGCTGGTCGGGGCTGGGTTGCACTCCGACTGCAATGGAAGTATGGTGGGGGAGGGGTGGAGTGGGGTGCACTTACCGCAGAAGCAGTGGCAGGGCAAGGTGCATGTGCACACACATGCTGGCAGGACAGGGAAGGCAAGATCCACCCATGCACATATGCACCAGCAATGTAGGGGTGGTTGTGGGCCTGAAGGGAGCTGCAATGAGAGGAGGTAGTGGGTGGGCTGGTGCAGTCCACCAGCACAGGAGCTATGATGCAGCACTTCCAGAGCACCAGGGCAAGCAGGTGCAGCCAGGCTGGGGCCCTGGGAGAGGTCAGCAGACCAAGGGGTGCTCACATCAGACTGACCTCATTTGGTGGGCAAGACTGCCCTGCAGAGTTTATGTCCAACAGTTCCCTTAGGGCTAAAGTCTCTTACGGGAGCAAATCAAGCCTAGGGGGATGGGCATCCCTGATTATGCTTCACTACAGACATTGCCACATAAAACCCTCTGGACTCTGCACCAGTTGGAGTGCTTCCCCTACCACTTCTCTAAGTAGATGTCCCTGCCAGCTCAAGTGTCCGTGGTGGTTGAGGGGTCTCCTCCTGCCAGGATTCCAGAGGCATGTTGTGAAGGCAGGTTGCTCCTTTCCAGTTCAACTCACTCCTTCCCCTGGAGTAACTGGGAGCCTTTTTTTGGTTTTGAAATCAGAGTAATGCTGGCCTCGTAGAATGAGTTTGAATGTATTCTCTCCTCTTCAGTATTTTAAAATATTTTGAGAATAATTGGTATTAGTCTTCTTTAAATGTTGATAGAATTCAGTAATGAAACCACCAGGTCTTGGACTTTTCTTTGATGGGAGACTTTTTATTACTGATTCAATGTCCTTACTCATTATTGATCTCTTCAAATTTTCTATATCTTCATTATTCAATATTAGTAGGTTGTATGTGTCCAGGAATTTATCTGTTTCTTCTAGGTTATTCCATTTGTTGGTGTATAATTGTTTGTAATAATCTCTTATGATCCTTTTTATTTCTGTGGTATCAGTTATAATGTCTCCTTTTTCATCATTTTGTTTGTCTTCTCTCTTTTTTCTTTAGGTAGTTTAGCTAACCATTGGTTGATTTTATTTTTTCTCAAAACACCAACTCTTAATTTTGGTGCTCTTTTGGATTTTTTTTTCAAGTCTGTATTTCATTTATTTATATGCTGATTGTTTTTTTAGATGGGATCTCACTCTGTCACCCAGGCTGGAATGCAGTGGTGATGTTGGCTTACTGCAACGTCCACCTCCTAGGCTTAAGAGATCCTCCCACCTCAGTCTCCAGAGTAGATGAAACCGCAAGCATCTGCCACCATGCCTGGCTTTTTTTTCTTTTTTTCCCATTTTTGGAAGGGATGGTGTTTTACCATGTTCACCAGGCTGGTCTTGAACTCCTGCGCTCAAGTGATCCATACACCTCAGCTTCCCAAAGTGCTGGGATTACAGGCATGAGCTACCGCATCTCACCTATATTCTGACCCTTATTACTTCTTTCTCCTAATTTTAGATTTAGTTTGTTCTTGTATTTCTAGTTCTTTGAGGTATGATGTTAGATTCTTTATTTGAAATCTTTCTATTTTTGGATGTTGGTGTTTATTGCTATAGATTTTTCTCTAAGAACTGCTTTTGCTGTATTCCATAAGTTTTGGTGCATTGTGTTTCCATTTCTATTTGTCCAAAAGGGATATTTAAATTTCTTTCTTGATTCATTGGTTTTTCAGGAGTGTATTTAATTTCTATGAATGTATAAAGTTTCTGAAATTCCTTTTCTGTTATTGATTTTTAGTTTTATATCATGGTGGTCAGAAGAAACACTTGATATGGTTTCAATCTTAAATTTGTCAAGGCTTGTTTTGTGGCCTTATTATCTAGTCTGTTAAATATTTTACGTGCAGTTGAAAAGAATGTGTATTCTGTAGCCGTTGGATGGAATGTTCTGTAAATGTCTGCTAGGTCCATTTAGTCTACAGTGCAGCTTAAACCTGATGTTTCTTTGTTGATTTTCTGTCTGAATGATCTGTCCATTGCTGAAAATGGGTGGCAAATTCCCCTACTATCTTTGTATTGCAGTCTAGTTCTCCTGTTAGATCTATTAATATATTTGCTTTATACATTTAGGTGTTTTAATATTGCATGCTTTTGTATTTACAATTGTTACATACTCTTGACCCTTTATTATTATATAATGACTTTCATTGTCTCTTTTTAGAGTTTTTGACTTAAAGTCTATTTTATCTGATATAAATATAGCTACTCTTACTCTCTTACAGTTTCCATTTGCATGGAAATTCTTTTTTTTGGAGACAGAGTCTTGCTCTGTCACCCAGGCTGAAGTACAGTGGCACAATCTCGGCTCACTGCAATCTCCATCTCCCGGGTTCAAGTGATTCTCCTGGCTCAGCCTCCCATGTAGCTGGGATTATAGGCATGCACCACCATGCTCAGCTAATTTTTGTATTTTTGTTAGAGATAGGGTTTTGCCATGTTGGCTAGGCTGGGATTGAACTCCCAGCCTCAAGTGATCCACCTACCTTGGCCCCACAGAATGCTGGGATTATAGGCGTGAGCCACCATGCCTGGCTGCATGGAAATTCTTCCATCTCTTTTAGTCTGTGTTTGTCGTTAAAATGAAGCAAGTTTCTTGTAAACAGCATATAGTTGGGTGTTTTATTTTATCAATTTAGCCGCTCTATCAATTTTAACTGGATGGCTTAATTTAATCTATTTTCAGTCAAAGTAATTATTGATAGGTAAGAATGTACTACTACAATTTTGTTGATTATTTTCTAGTTGTGCTGTAGATCTTTTTTCTTTTCTTCCTCTCTTACTGTCTTTCCTGTGGTTAAGTGATTTTCTCTAGTAGTGTGTTTTGATTCCCTGATTTTTATTTTTAGTGTATCTATTATGGGTTTTTTCTTTGTGCCTACCATGAGGCTTACAAAAAAAAAAAACTT
>NW_016107391.1:626087-656331 GCF_001604975.1 Cebus imitator
ATTCTCGTGCCTCAGCCTCCAGAGTAGCTGGGATTACAGGCACTTGCCACACCACCTGACTAATTTTTCTATTTTTAGTAGAGATGGGGTTTCACCATGTTAGCCAGGCTGGTCTCAAACTCCTGACCTCAGGTGATCTGCCTGCCTCAGCCTCCCAAAGTGCTGGGATTACAGGTGTGAGCCAACGTACTTGGACAAAAACTTACTTTGATAGTGAAAATACCTCTACTGTTTAACTTACTTTCCCCTCACATTTTGAATTTTCAATGTCCTAATTTACATCGTTGTATATTACATATTACAAGTTAGTACACTTTATAATAATATTACAAGTTATTGTAGTTTTCATTATTGTTAATAGTTTTGTCTTTTAACCTTCAGACTAAAAATATAAATGATAGTTTTGTCTTTTAACCTTCAGACTAAAAATATAAATGATTTACACGCCACCAATTAAGTATTAGTGGGTGCTCTAAGGCCAGGATAACCCTGTCTGGTGTAGCCCTGGCTGGAATTGCTGTCGGCTAGTTTCTTTGGTGTAGTGCCTCTGTTGGGTGGAATGCGGATCAGCCACCAAGATCTGAGTGCTAGTAACTGTGAGCCCCACCCATATTTTGTGTTTCTAACTGAATCTAGGTGGTCTAGTCCTGCCATTACTCCTATTCTTTTCTGTGGGACAAGACAATACTCCCACTCTTACCTGTGGGACAAGACAGGTGTGAACCTCCTGTGAGAGGTTCCAGATGGTGGAGAAGCTGAGTATCTCTCTTGAATTAACTTTTCCCACTGTAGAAACCATGGGACCAGTGGAATTCCCTAAGTAGTACTGTCCAGGCTTGGGGGAGAAATGTTAGTCAAACAGAATTACTACTCTTACTGTTTGATCGTGGCTTTTCTTTTTCTTTTTTTTTTTTTTTTGAGACGGAGTTTCGCTCTTGTTGCCCAGGCTGGGGTGCAATGGCGCGATCTCGGCTCACCGCAACCTCCGCCTCCTGGGTTCAGGCAATTCTCCTGCCTCAGCCTCCTGAGTAGCTGGGATTACAGGCACGCGCCACCATGCCCAGCTGATTTTTTGTATTTTTAGTAGAGACAGGGTTTCACTCTGTTGACCAGGATGGTCTCGATCTCTTGACCTCGTGATCCACCCGCCTCGGCCTCCCAAAGTGCTGGGATTACAGGCGTGAGCCACCGCGCCCAGCCGATTGTGGCTTTTCTTGGTTCCTGAGTCCAGGGAAGTGTGTTAGCCTCATTCCTGAGTTCTGAGATGTTTAGGATGGTATTTTTGTCTGTAGACAGTTGCTGGTTGGATTTTGGTGGGAATGGAAAGAATGAGGCTGGAGAACTCCTAGTCTTCCTTCTTGCTGCTGTCATTCTTGGCAGCTCAGCTCTTAAAGCATGCGGTATGGTGTTTAGGGTGAGATTTACATACCTTTAACAATGATTTCAGGAGTTTATACACAACTTTATGAGGTTACTCCTCTGATCCATTTATGTCTCCATGGCTCGTTGGGGCATCTACTTCCGGTCATTCAGTCTGAAAACAGAGGCTTCAGCTTTCCCTCTTTGCCACAAACTTCTTATGACTGTGTCTGAATTTAGGATCAAGTAGAATGAAGACAGAAAAAAATTTTAAAAAGGAACAGGGATCTGCTTCATGCTCTTGGGAACACAGATTCTTTGATCAGAGAGAAGAGTTTCACTTCCTCAGAGTTTTAGGTACCTGCCTAGTACCTGGAGAATGGGTCAGGAAAGAAGGGGAAAAAGAAGAAAAAGAAGAAAAAAAGGATTTCTCCACTATCTCTGAGCTCTAGTACTTTCCTTTCAGATTCCCAGACCAGAAATGAAAAGTTCTATTGGAACTCTTTTTGTCTGCAGCTGGTGTGGACTTCTGGGATTCAGGATGGCTTTGAGTTCAAACTAGGCAATTTTGAGGAGAAATATGTTAAATTTCTTGCTGGCTTAGAGAAACTTCAATTTTTGGACTACTTCCCAAATCTTCCTGCTACCATTAACTTTTCAGGCACGCTGCTTCATGTATTCTGTCCAGCATTTTTAGTTGTACTCGGTAGGACAAACAGGGTGGAATGTCATACTCCATCCTCCCTGGAATCAGAACTTCCCTTAGTTTTTATGTCAATAGGTTTCATAAGAATCTGTCTCTTTAAACAAAACCAGTGTAGAATTGGACAAATCATTTGTGCAATAAGACCACACTAGAAGTGTTGTATTTGAGAACAGAGTTAATTTCATTAAGTATGAAAATATCATTAAGAAACATGAGTTGTATTTTACATGTAGAGCCAATGTCTTAGAAGCCCATCTATGAATCTAATCTGGTTTCTGTTATTTTGCTCTTATAAATTCTAGCCTTACAGGGAATAAAAAGGTTACTTATTGGAAGGCTAGGAATTTTAGCAAATTTTGGAGACCTAGAATAAAGACAAATTTATTCAAAATTGCTGGTTCTTAAAATAATCTGACTGAGATTAACATATTTGTTTTGGTTTTCTAGAATTAGATAAAATGAGAAAGTGTGAGTAATAACATCTCTGAAAGATAGAGGGTACACATGCGATCTTCCTTACATAATCTCCAGACAGAAGTTAATTCTGTGGACATAGTAGTTGCTTAGAACTGTATGGTTCTAGATTTATTTACCATACAATAAGAAGGCTTACGTGTGTTAGTGAGTAATCTTTGCTTTATCTATGAATCCAGTCAAACCACTACCACAAGAAAACCAACAAAAAATCCTTGCAACAAGGTGACCTTTTAACGATGAAAAATAATATTTTGGAATTATTTATAATCACATGGAAGGACAATAAGAAAAAATAATGAAAACATGGAAACAAGGCAAAAAAGATAACTACATTTAAAAGTAATTTTAGAGTGTTTCCTATAAGCGTCTCTGATAATCATTTGATTCTTAACAGGAATATAAATTAGTTTTGCACAACTGATTAGGGCTCAGACTTTTTTCAGTTCTGCAAAACTTATAGTTGCATGATTATTTCTTATCTGTCAAATAGAGCAGTTCACCACCAAAGTTTTGTTCTCCTGGTGGACAATAATCAGAAGAGGCTTGATCATTTTGCTGATTCCATTATTAATAAAGTAAGTAAAACTTTGGCCAGCTTATTATACGTTTGTGAGAATATATTTAACATTTTGAATCACACTTTGACATAATGTTGCCAATTAACATCCTTATATTTATAATCCTTTTCTGTACCTGAATGATAATTTATTTTTGGATACAACTTGAATAAAACTGATGGTTCTTAAGAGTAGTGTAGTTAATTTGATAAAATAGCTCCAGATGGTCTTCAGTTGGTCTTTAGAATGGCTGCATCAGACTACACTCTCAAAAACAAAGCATGAGGGTCTTTTCTGTCAACATTCTTTCCCACATTTGAAATTACTAGCTTTTGTATTTTTGACATTCTGATAGGTGTAAAGTATTATCTCCATTAATTTTAATTTTTATTTCTGTGATCATGAAGAAGTATGAACATCTTTCCTTTTGGCTTTCCATTTCTTCTTCTTCTTCTTCTTCTTTTTTTTTTTTTTGAGACAGAATCTCACTCTATTGCCCAGGCTGGAGATCAATGCTGTATGGCTCACGGCAACCTCTGCCTCCTGGGTTCAAGTGATTCTCGTGCCTCAGCCTCCAGAGTAGCTGGGATTACAGGTGCCCACCACCACGCCTGGATAATTTTTGTATTTTTGGTAGAGGTGAGGTTTCACCATGTTGGCCAGGCTAGTCTCAAACTTCTGACCTCAAGTGACCCACCCACCTTGGCCTGCCAAAGTACTGAGACTACGGTGTGAGCCATTATGCCCAGCCTAGTCTCATTATTTTAAATGGTATTTGTATGCTGATAATTCTCAAATGTATAACACTAGCCCATATATTTCTCCTGAACTCCAGACTCATATGTCCAACTGCATATTAGACATTTCCACTTGGAGTGACTGATACACATCTATAACTTGGTATATATGAATTGCACTCTTGATTTTTCTCCCACAAACTTGCTTCTCTTACAATCCTTTCCATTTGTATTGATGGCAATTCTTTTATATTAGTTGCTGAAGCAGTAAACCATTGAGTTTTTCTTGGTTCACCTTGCAAATCTCAGGCCAAAACTAATATTTAAATTTTGTTATAAGTTGTCTAGTCAATATATATGTATTGAACACCTTTTGTATACTAGGAACTCTTATAGGGAAGGTATATATCACTGAAAAAAATGGACAAAAAGCCTAACCATTGAAGGACTTATATTATGAAGAGATGTGACAGTAAGCAAGAAAACAATGAGAAAATTACATTTGTTAAGGTGAAGATAAAATGTGCTTTGGCATAAAGAATGAGCATAACAAATTAAGAGAATCAGTAATCTGTGGGAGATGGGAAGAATATGTCACAATATTAAAGAGCTATATAGAATAATCAGGATAGACTTCATTAAGCAATTATATCTAACTTGAAGAAAGTGAGGAGTTAGCTAAGTTGTTTCCTTGGGGTAAAACATTGAAGGCAGAGGGAAAAACTAGAGCAAATGTCCTAAGGAAGAATGCTTGGTGTGTTAAAGGAGTAGCAGAGACATCTGTATGTTGGATCAAAGAGATAATAATTATTAGAAGGAAATGAAGTCAGAGTGGTAATAAAAGCAACAGATAATTTGGTTTTTGTTTGTCACTGTAAGTCTTTGCTTTCCTGAGGGAAATAGGAGGCTAGAACTACTCTTTTTGGCACAGGAGTGATGTGGCCAAAGGATTACTCTGGCTGCCATATAGAAATATGATGTAGGAGGAAAGGATAAAAGCAGAATGCAATAAAGGGCTATTTCAGTAACCTCAGTAAAAAGTTACAATGATTTTGACCAGGGTGGCAGCAGTGGAGAAAATAAAATAATCAGATTCTGAATATTTTTTCAAATGTTGAACAATGTCAAACCTATGGAAAATGTACAAAAACAGGAAAATGAACATTTATATAGTTGGTGAACTTAAGCTACCATTTGCCACATTCTTTCTCCCTCTTACTAATGTATATTCATTTAGAGATAAATGGAATAGATCTGTATCTATTTATATTGGTCTGTAGATACATACACACACACACACACACATGCAGAGAAAGACTGTGTGTGTGATAAAACGTTAATTGTTAAATGCTTTTTACAATGTTAAAAGAATTTTACAACTATTAAATCCTTTTACTTCGTATTGAAATACTTCAGCATGTAACTCTCAAGAGTAAGAATATACTCTTCAAATGGCAGCATGATGATTAAATTAAAATACTTAATCATCTTATAATTTGACTATCTAATATGTTGCCCATATTAAAATTTCACAAATTTTCCAAATAATATATTTTATGGAATTTTTTTTCTGACCCAGAATCAAACATTACACTTAGTTCCTATGTCTGTTTAGTTGTATTCAATCTGAAATTGTTCTTAGCCTTTCTTTACCTTTGATGATATTAATAAATTTTAAAGGGTACAAAAAACAATAGTTTTAAAGAATGATCCTGAGTTTTAGCTTGTCTGATTATTTCCTTATAATTGTGGCAGTATGTCACATTGGAAGATACATAATGTCGGTTTGTCTCATTACTGGTGATGTAATTTTGTTAGTGTTGTGTTCACCAAGTTTCTCAGCTGCAAAGATTCCATATTTTTCCTTGTAATTAATAACTGATTTGTGGAGAGATACATTGAAATTCATCACTAACAAACTTTTATGCCAATATTTTGTGTTCACCAAGTTTCTCAACTGCAACAATACCATTTTTTTCCTTGTAATTAATAACTAATTTGTGGGGAGATACATTGAAACTCATCATCAACAAACTTTTACCCCAATATTTTAGTATTTGTGGATGATTCTTGTCTGAATCAATTATTCCTATGATGGTTAAAAAACAGTGACTTTCAAATGGTAATTTATTCTACATGTATTAATTGGCATTCTTTCGTAAAAAAGTTCTCATTTCCCCCACCCTTGTTTAAGCCATATTTATATCTATTCATATTAGTTTATTCATTAGTATCCATTATTGGTCATTAATATCAAGGATTCTATTTTATACATTTTGTTATAATGCATTTCTGTCAGCATTCATTGCAGTATTAAAATTGTATTGTATTTTACCAGTGGGAGACCCTTCACATGTATCCTGTGGTGTTTTTACAAGTATTCTCATAATTTTTGAGCAGTTTTTTACTTTCTGAAGAAAAAAGGATATTAGTTTCATCATGCACTTTTGTCACCACTATCCTGAGGTGAGCAATTTCTCCAAAAAGCCCTGTTTCCTTTTAGTGAGGAGTGGTATTTATAATTTGTATGTATTATTAATGTACAGCCTTAGTGCCTAGCACATAAGAAGTGCTTAATACATACTCTTGACTAAATAATTATAATGAGATTTATGTACATGTTTTTGCCTTATGTTTGAAGTTTCATTTTAAAAGTCCTTTCTTGCCCCTATGTTTTAAAGTTATCACCCTCTATTTCCTTCTATCAACATATCAACATTATTGCTTTACCTCCACATTGTATTTAATCTACTTGGAGTCCATCTTTGATTATGACGGTGTATATGCACACATAGCACACACACACACACACACACACACACACATCATATATATATACACATATAATTACCATCAAATGAGTATATGTATATGTATCTTTTTATACATCTTTCCACTTCATTTATGATGCTGACATGAAATTTATTGATCTTCATGCTTCTTTTAAAGTTTTAGATTATCTATCATCTTAAAAATACCACTGGAGGTTGAACATGGTGGCTCATGCCTGTAATCCCAGCACATTGGGAGGCCAAGGTCAGTGGATCACCTGAGGTCAGGAGTTTGAGACCAGCCTGGCCAACATGGTGAAACTCCATCTCTACTTAAAAATACAAAAATTAGCTGGGCATGGTGGTGGGCACGTTTAATCCCAGCTACAGGGGAGGCTGAGGCAGGAGAATTGCTTGAATCCAGAAGGTGGAGGTTGTAGTGAGTCAAGATCACGCCATTGCACTCCAGCATGGGCAACAAGAGTGAAACTCTGTCTCAAAAAACAAACAAACAAACAAAAAGAACAAACAAAACACTGGAATTTTGATGTCAATGATTTTTAATTATGGATTAATTTGGAGTGATTATATTTCATATTAATTAATGGCATCCAATTGATGCTATTAGAATGGCACATAGAATGTGTCTCTATTTATTTAGAATCTTCTCTCTATGGTAAAAGCATGTTGTATCTTTCCTCATTGAGATCTTGTGTACTGTTAGTTAATTCATAGATGCTTTATAGCTTTTGTTTGGAGTTGGGGCCTTGCTCTGTTGTACAGGCTGGAGTGAGGTGGCATAATCATAACTCACTGTAACCTTAAACTTCTGGGCTTAAGTGATCCTTCTGCCTCAGCCTCCCAAGTAGCTAGAACAACAGACATGTGCCACGATGCCTGGATAAGTTTTAAAATTTTTAGTAGAGATGGGGTCTCACTAAGTTATCTAGGCTGGTCTTAAACTCCTGAGCTCAAGCAATGCTACTGTCTGGGTTTCCCAAAGTGCCAACATTATAGGCATTAGCCACCATATCCAGCCATCTTTATAGCTTTCTTAATGTTGTGCATGGTATGTTAGTTTTTATTTATATTTTCTGTTAGATTATTGATAATATAGTGAAATATTATTAAGTTAAAATTTCTCTTGAATTACTATCAGAAGAAATAGCATCTTTGCTGATATTTCTGATTAGTTCTGAGTTTATCTATGACTTATTTTTGTTTTTCTATGTAGATTACTGTGTCAATAATAAATAATAAATTTTACCTCTGCCTTTTTCAACGTCTCTCTTTCTTGCTTCCTTTCTACCTTTCTTTTTCTTCCTTCCTTTCTCTCTCTCTCTCTTTCTTTCTTTCTTTCTTTCTTTCTTTTTCTTTCTTTCTTTCTTTCTCTCTCTCTCTCTTTCTTTCTTTCTTTCTTTCTTTCTTTCTTTCTTTCTTTCTTTCTTTCTTCTCTTTCTTTCTTTCTCTTTCTTTCTTTCTCTTTCTTTCTTTCTCTCTCTCTTCTTTTTTCTTTTTTTCNTCTCTTTCTTTCTTTCTCTTTCTTTCTTTCTCTTTCTTTCTTTCTCTCTCTCTTCTTTTTTCTTTTTTTCCCTTCCCTCCTTCCTTCCTCCCTCCCTCCCTCCCTCCTTCCTTCCCCCACCCCCCTTTCTTTCTTTCTTTCTTTCTTCAGGGTCTGTCATTCAGGCTGGAGTGCAGTAGTGCAATCATGGCTCACTGCAGCCTTGACTTTCTGGGCTTAAGCAGTTCTCCCACATCTGCCTCCCAAGTAGCTGGGACCACAGATGTGTGCATACACACCTGGATAACTTAAGATTTTCTTTTTTTGGTGAAGATGTGGTTTCCCTATGTTGCTCAGGCTGGTCTCAAAGTCCTGGGCTCAAGCAATATTCCTGCGTTGGCCTCCCATAGTGCTTAGATTACAGGCTTGAGTCACCATACTTGACCTACTTTTTTCTTGTGTTATAGTATTGGGGCCAGGACCTATAGTACCATATTAAACAGTAGAGATGATGGCAAGCATCCATATTTTATTTTCAGTTTTCAAGGTAATATATTTAAATTTTCTATATCAAGTTAATATCTACTATAGGTTTTTGATGTGTAGTTTTACCAAGTAGTGGAATTTTCCTAGAAGTTATTTTTGATCAGAATTATGTATTGAACCTTATAAAATGCTCTAGTTGTTTAATGTTGGCCTCCAAGAAGATATGTGGTGTCCTAATATATGGACCTTATTGGAAATGTGACGTCATTTGGAAAAGGGGTCTCTGCAGATGTAATTAAGTTAATCATCTTAAAATGAGATTATTCTGGATTGTCAAGGTTGGAACTAAATTTAATGATAAGTGTCCAAATAAGACATAGAAAAAGACACAGAGAAGAGAAGCAAATTAATATAGAGGAACATATTGGGCTGATACAGCTACAAGGAATGTCAACAGCCACTAGAAGCTGGAACAGAGAAGGAACATTCTCTCTTAGAGCCTTTTGGTGGAAGGATAACTCTGCTAACACTCTGATCTCAGACATATGGCCTCTACAACTGTGAGAGAATAAATTTGTTTTAAGCCACCATGTTTGTGGTAATTTGTTATAGCAGCCCTGTGAAATTAATACAAATGCTTTTCTTTATTATTTGATTTTTTTTATCCTAACTTGGTCACTTTGAGATTCACATATTATTTGATTTTTATCTTTTAGTTTGTTACACAGTCAATCTCTGATTAATGTTCACTGCCAATATCAAACAATTGCAGTTACTTTTAATTGGGAGGAGGTTCACACAGAAAATTATGTGCTAACAAAATTATTGGAAGGGCTTAAATAGTAAGCTGAACAAAACCAGTTTACTGGGTGGGTGTGGTGACTCACACCTGTAATCCCAGCACTTTAGGAGGCCAAGGCAGGAGGATTGCTTAAGCCCAGGAATTTAAGACCAGCCTGGAAAATATAGCAAGATCCCATCTCTACAAATAAAAAAAAATTAGCTGAGTGCCTATGGCATGTGCCTGTAGTCCTAGCTACTCAGAAGCTGAAGATGAGAAGATCACTTGAGTCCAATAGTTCAAGGCTGCAGTAAGCTGTGATCATGCCACTGCACTCCAGCTAGGGTAGCAGGTGAGACACACTGTCTATAACAAAAACCTAGCTTACTAGCAAAAATTTTTTTTTCACATTTACCCAGAGGGCATGAGCCAGCAAATTTTTTTTAAATGAGACTGTCATTAGAGCTATGCCAATCTATTTCTGGATAATCTTCTATCACCACAACAGCCTTTGGACCCAGAATTCTGGAGAGCAGACACTAGAGATGTAATCCAGGAATAAAGGAATCAGATTAAGAAGTAATACAAGTATCCTTGAAGCCTCTGTTTCAGAAATAACTGAAATTGTGAGAGCATGCTTGAGAGGAGGACTTTACTTAAATTATTATCTACAATAGTAACTGCTTATAGAAATTTCAAATTTTGTATCATGTAATTTATAAAAGCCAGAAACTATTATTATATTATAAACAGAAGTAATATTATATTACTTAAACATCGAAAGAAAATTTGTTCTGTTTAGAAGTGGTGTGACCACAATTTGAGATGACCAGTAGTGGATATCAATTTACTCGGCATCAGAGAACTCATACTGTGAAAAATACAATCGATGTAAAAAATGTGAGAAGACATTACAATATAATTTAGTCCTTATCACAGACATCATGAATTCATACTGATTAAAAACTTTATGAATGTTAAGAATGTGCGAAAGGTATTATTTGTGTGGACTATTTAGTCAACACCAGAGAATTCATACTGGTAAGAAATTCTATGAATATAAGGAATGTGGGAAGGTATTTAGAATGAGTTGAGTTTATTCTGTAAATTAGAATTCATACTGATTATACACTTCATTCATATTAGGAATGCCAGAAATCCTTTCTTGTGTGCAGGTAAGTCACTCATTGTAAGAGAATTCATACTGTTGAAAAACCTGAAAAAATATAAGAACTGTGAAGAGATATTTAAATTTTAATCCTTACTATATATCAGAGAATTCATATGGTGAAAAACTATGAATATAAGAGATGCAATAAAGCCTTTCTTGTATCCAGACAATGTACTCAACGTCAGAGTATTCATATAAGTGCCAAATTCCATGAATGTAAGGAACATAAGGTCTTTGATCTGATTTGAGTTCTTCTGAGAACCAGATAATTCATACTGGTGACAAACTTTATGAATGTAAAGAATGTGGTAAAGCCTTTATTGTTTCTGGACACATTGCTCAATATCAGAGAATTCAAACTGATGAGAAACTTGATGAATGTAAGAAATGTAGGAAAATATATAGAGTTAATTCTGTCTTACTACCTATTAGAGAATTCATATTGGTAAGAATCTTTATGAATATAAGAAATGCAATAAAGCCTTTACAGTGTTTGGACATTTGTCTAACATCAATGGGATGCATTTCCCAAATTTATTTCTGTTATTAATTTCTAATTTTCATTGTGATTGTTTATTCTTTTATGAGTTCAATACTTTTACATTTGTTGAGGCTTGCATTATGGCCTAGCATATGGTCAGTTGTGGAAATTGTGCCATATGTACTTGAATAGAATGTGTATTCTGCTGTTATTGGGTGGAATTCTCCATAGATGGCTGTTAGGTATAACTTGCATATAGTGTTGTTAAAGTCTTTGATTTCATTGTTGATCATTGCATAGTTGTTGTATTCAATATTGACAATGGAATAGTGAAATCTCCAACTATTATTGTTCAGTTATCTATTTATTCCCTCAATTCCATCAGCCTCCTGAGCAGCTGGGACTATACGTGTGTACCACTGCACTCAGCTAGTTTTTCATTTCACTTTTTTATAGAGATGGAGTCTGACTATGTTACCCAGGTTAGTCTCAAACTCCCAAGCAAACCTCCTGCCTTCGCCTCCCAAATTGCTAGGATTACAGGCATGAGCCACAGCTCTGGCTGGATTTTTTTTTTCTTACAGTCTGAATATGTTCATAGATTTTTTCTTGGTTGGGCATTTACTGGGTTGTTGTAAACCTATAACTGTTTTTCACAGCTCCTATGAAGTTTAATCAGATTGCTTCTGTTTCATTTTCTTTTGTTTTGTTGATGTTTCTGTTGGGGAACAAAAGTTGGAAGCTTCCTTATACATGACTGTTGTCTTCACTTCTGATTTTATAATTAAACTTGTTGATGTGGTTTGGATATTTGTATCCTCCAAATCTGATGTTGGAATGTGGTCCCCAATTTTGGAGGTGGGGGCTAGAGGGAGGTATTTTCGTTATAGGGGTGGATCCCTCATGAATGTCTTGGTGTGTTCCCTCTGGTAATGAATGAATTCTCACTTCCTTAGTTCACATAGTGGCTACTTGTTTACAGGAGCCTGGCATCTCTCTTGCCATGTAATATGCCTGCTCCCCCTTCACCTTCTGCTATGAATAAAAGCTCCTCAGGCCTCAGGAAGAAGAGGCCATCAGAAGTAGATGTTGCCACCATGCTTCCTGTACAGTCTGCTGAACCATGAACCAAATAAATCTATTTTCTTTATATAGTACCTGAACTCAGGTATTCTTTTATAGCAATGCAAATCAGACAAACACACTTATTATTTAACATAATTGTAGGCTCACATGCAATGATAAGAAATGATAATCCTCTGTACTGTTTATACACTTTCCTACAATGGTAACACCTTCCAAAACTATAGTACAATATTACATCCAAAATATTGATATTGGTACAGTTAAGGTCCAGAACGTTTCCATTACTGCAGGGATTCCTTATACTGACCTTTTATGCTCATACTCACTTTCTCCCCTGGCAGACCTCTTTCTTAACTCTTAACAACCACTAATCTGTTTTCCACTTTAAAAATGTTGTTATTTTCAGAATGATATATAAATAAATCATGCAATATGAAACATTTTGGGATTAGTCATTTTCACTCAGCATAATTCACTGGAACTTCATCCGGGTTATTGAATGTATTAATATAATTCCATTATATGGATATTCTACCGTTTATTTATTATTCATCCACTGAAGGACATCCGGGATATTTTAAATTTAGGAATATTATGAATGAACCTTGTATTGCCATTTGTGTAAAGGTTTTTGTGTGAACACAAGGTTTTACTTCTAGGAAATAAATGCCAAAAAATGCAATTATTGTATTATATGAGAGGTCCATGGGTAGTTGGTTTTTTTTTTTTTNTTTTTTTTTTTTGAATAAACTGCCATGCTCTTTATCAGAGTGGCTATAGTGTTTTGCATTATCACCAGAATGTATGAGTAATCTGGTTTCTCTAATTTTTTTCCAACATTTGGCTTTTTGAACATTTTATCTTAGTCATTCTGATAGGTATCTAGTAATACCTAATTATAGCTTTATTGTTGATCCCTAATTGCTACTGGCATTGAAAATATTTTCATGTATTTCTTTGCGATCTTGCAAATTTTCTTTGGTAAAATGTCTTTTCATGTCCAGGTTCTAATTGGGCTGTTTGATTTTTTACTGTTGAGTTTTGAGTGGTTTTAAAAAATATATTCTAGATATAAGTGCTTTGTCAGATATGTGCTTGCAAACATTTTCTCCAAAATTTTAGCCTTATCTTTTATGCTTGCAATATGTTTTTTCACAGGGTAAAAGTTTAAAAATGTTTAAGAAGTTCAACTTATCAGTTTTTCATTTTTTAGATTATGCTTTTGATGTCAAGTCTAAGAACCCTTTCCCTAGCCTTAGATCCTGAATATTTTCCTTTATGTTGTTTCCTAAAAGCTTTAGAATGTTATGCTACTTTTAAGTTTGTGATAAATTTTGAATCGATTTTAGTGTAAGATGTGAGATTTAGATTGAAGTTTATTTTTTGCCAGTGGATGTCCAGTTGCTCCAACACCATTTTTTGGAAGGCTATCTTTCCTTTGGTTAGTTGCATTTGCTCCTTTGTCAAAATTCAGGTGGACATATTTTTGGATTATTTATCTTGTTCCATTGATTTACATGTCTATTCATCTAATTATTATACACAGTCTTGATTACTGTAGCTATTTAGTAAAAATCTTAAAATAGAGTACATTGATTTTTCCTTTTTTCTTGTTTCTCAAAATTGTTTTAATTATACTTGTTCCTTTGCTATTCTATATAAATTTTACAGTAATCTCATCTATAGCCACAGAAAATCTTGCTGGCATTTTGGTAGAAATTGTGTAAAATTTTATCAATTCAAGAAAAACCAGTATCTCACCATGACTTTTTGAGTGTTCCAACTCGAGCACAGCATGTCTCTCCATTTATTTAGATTTTAAAAATCTTTCATCAGTGTTGTGTAGTTTTTGTGGTTTTTGGAACACAAGTCCTGTACATTTTTTTTACATTTACACCTAAGTATCCTTTTTAAGTTAATGTAAATGGTATTATATTTTACATTTTGGTATTCATTTTTTAATTGTTAGTATATGGATATACAATTTACTTTTCTATATTCATCTTTTTTTCGGTGACCTTGCTAAATTTATTTATTCTAGAAGTGTTTTTCTTTGTCCATTCTTTGGGATTTTAAAGTACACAGTTGTGTCATACATGAATAAAAGCAGTTTTATTTCTTTCTCATTTGTATTCCTCTTATTTACTTTTCTTGCATTATTGCATCACGCAGAGCTTCCAGTGCTATGTTGAAACAGAACGGTGAGAACAGATATTTTGGCCTTGTTCCTGATATTGGGATAAAAGCATTCAGTCCTTCACAATTAAAAATAAATCTGTCTATAGGTTTTTCATAGATGCTTCTTACTGAGTTGAGAAAGTTCTCAGTTCTCCTCTATTTCTATTTCTCTCAGTTTTTTTAAAACCATGAATTGATATTGAAGTTTGGTCAAATGTTTCTCTGCATTTATTGATATGATCATTATGAACATATGTCTTTTCTTCTTTAGCCCATCAATATGGTAGATTATAATGACTGATTTTCAAATATTGAATATATGAAATAAAACGTACTTGGTCATGGTGTATGATTCTTTTTATTCATTGTAAAATTTTATTTGCTAGTATTTTGAAAAGAATGTTGAAATCTAAATTTATGAAAGTTATCAGTCTGTATTTTCTTTTTATTTCTCTATTGTCTTTGGTTTTGGCATCAGGGTGACACTATCTTCATGGCATACATTGAGAAGTGTTCCTTCTACTTAGCTGGATTACCCTCCTATGAGGGGACTTCCAAAAGTTCATGGAAAATGGAATTAGAAGATAAAAATTATCAACTTTATTTCTCAACATAAGCTCCATAAAGTTTAAGACACTTTTTAAATTTTTTAAATTTAAGTTTTTTTAAGTTCCACAATACATGTACAGAATGTGTATGCTTGTTACATAGGTAAATATGTGCCATGGTGGTTTGCTGCACCTATCAGCCCATCACCTAGGTATAAAGCCCCACATGCATTAGCTGTTTTTCCTGATGCTCTCTCTGCCCCTACCTCCATGACAGGCCCAGGCATGTGTTGTTCCCCTCCCTGTGTCCATGTGTTCTCATTGTTCAGCTCCCACTTAAGAGTGAGAACATGTGGTGTTTGGTTTTCTGTTCCTGTGTTAGTTTGGTGAGGATGATGGCCTCCAGCTTCATCTATGTCCCTGCAAAGGACATGATCTCAATCTGTTTTATGGCTGCATAGTATTCCATGGTGTATATGTACCACATTTTCTTTATCCAGTCTATCATTGATGGGCATTTGGGTTGATTCCATGTCTTTGCTATTGTGAATAGTGCTGCAATAAACATATGTGTGCATGTATCCATATAAGAGAATGATTTACATCCCCTTGAGTATATACTCAGTAATGGGATTGCTGGGTCAAATGTTATTTCTGGTTCTAGATCCTTGAGGAACTGCCACATTGTCTTCCACAATGGTTGAACTAATTTGCATTCCTACCAACAATGTAAAAACATTTCTATTTCTCCACAGACTCACCAGTATCTGTTGTTTCTTGACTTTTTAATAATCAACATTCTGACTGGTGTGAATGGTATCTCGTTGTTGTTTTGATTTGCATTTCTCTAGTGATAAGTGATGTTGAACTTTTTTTCACATGTTTATTGGCTGCATAAATGTCTTCTTTTGAGAAGTGTTGCCCATGTCCTTTGCCCACTTTTTAATGGGGTTGTTTCTATTTTTTCCTTGTAAATTTGTTTAAGTTCCTGGTAAATTCTGGATATTAGACCTTTATCAAATGGGTAGATTGCAAAATTTTTTTTTCCATTTTGTAGGTTGCCTGTTCATTCTTATGATAATTCTTTTGCTGTGAAGAAGGTCTTTAGTTTAATTAGATCCTATTTGTCAATTTTTGCTTTTGGCCCATGTCTGTGTCCTGACTGGTATTTCTTAGATTTTCGTCTAGGGTTTTTATGGTTTTAGGTTTCATGTTTAAGTCTTTAATCCATATTGAGTTAATTTTTGTATAAAGTTTAAGGAAAGGATCCAGTTTCAGTTTTCTGCATATAGCTAGCCACTTTTCCCAGCACTGTTTATTAAATAGGGAATTCTTTCCTGATTGCTTGTTGTTTTCAGGTTTGTTGAAGATCAGATGGTTGCAGATGTGTGGTCTTATTTCTGAGATCTTTATTCTGTTCCATTGGTTTATGTATCTGTTTTGGTGGCTGCCACCCTTCCCCGTACCCCCAGATCAGTGTCTTAGGTAGCTAGCAGCTGCAGTGATAGCTGCCATCCCTCTTGCAGGGAGCTCAGTTGCCTTAGGCAGCAGGCAGTTGCAGTGATCATGGCTGCTTCTCCCCCCGACCCCGCCCCCACAACTCGTTAGTCTTAGGCAGATTCTAGCAGAGTGGCTGCTGAGAATTTGTGCAGCTCTGTAGTTGAGACCCAAGGCCCTAGTGGTGTGGGCTCAAGACTGGAATCTTCTGATCTGTAGGTTGCACAGATCTGTGGAAAGAGCATGGTTTCCCAGGCTAGGTAGCATGTTCACTCAACTGCCTTCTAGCTAGGGGTGGGGTTTGCCCTTGCTCCATATGGCTTTCAGGTAGGCTGATGAACCACTCTGCTTTTTCTTGCTCTCTGTGGGTCACACCAACTGCCTAGTCAGTCCTTATGATAGAACCTCAATACCTTGATTACCAGTGCAGAATTCACATGCTGTTTTGGTTCTTCTCTGTGGGAGCCTCTAACCACTGCTGCTTCTAGTCAGCCATCTTGGCCCTGCCAAGTTCAAGACACTTTTATAAGGGATGATACCAGCCATTTAGTTTATCTCTAAAGAACTGAGGGTCCTAAGAATTTAACCATGTCAATGAAGAATTGTTTACATTATTAACTGAAGAAGAATGGATGTTCTTTAAAGATTTTTTAAGATTGGGAAATAAAGAAAAGTCAGAAATAATCAAATGGGTCCAGGCATGGTGATCCACCTCTGTAATCCCAGCACTTTGGGAAGCTGAGGCAGGCAATCACTTGAGGTTAGAAGTTCAAGACCAGCCTGGCCAACATGGTGAAAATTCATCTCTATTAAAATACAAAAATTAGCTGGGTGTGGTGGCACATGCCTGTAATCCCAGCCATTCAGGAGGCTGAAGTAGGACAGTTGCATGAACCCAGGAGGCAGAGATTGCTGTTAGCTGAGATCATGCCACTCTGCTGCAGTCTGGGTGACAGTGACACCCTATCTCGAAAAAAAAAAAAAGTAAAAAAGAAATGACCAAATTGGGACTGTATGGTGGATGCCCAGTGATTTCCCACATCAGAATTCTTGCAAAATTGCCCTTGTTTAATGAGAGGAATGAGCATGAGCATTGTTGTGGTGGAGAAGGACTCTACAGTGAAGCTTTCCTTGTTATTTTTCTGCTAAAGCTTGACTTTCTTAAAACATTCCTATAATAAACAAATGTCATTCTTTGGCCCTCCAGAAAGTCAACGAGCAAAATGCCTCGAGCATCCCCAAAACCTGTTGCCATGACCTTTACTTTTTTTGTGTGTTGGGAACTTTGCTTTTGACTAGCCTGCTTTTACTTTGACTAGGCCATTTACACCTCTTGGTAGCATTGCTTTGATTGTGCTTTGTCTTCAAGATCATACTGCTAAAGCCATGTTTCATCTCCTGTTAGAATTCTTCAAAGAAATTATTCAGAATCTTGATCCTATTGTTTAAAATTTCCATGGAAACTCAGCTCTTATCTGTAGCTGATCAGGGTGCAATGGTTTTGGCACCCATTGAGCAGAAAGATTGCTCAACTTTAATTTTTTAGTCAGAAGTGTGTAAGCTGAACCATTTGGGATGTGTATGTTATTGGCTCTTGTTTCTGCTGTTAATCATTGGCCTTCTTCAATTAAGGTATGAACAGGATTAATTTTTTCCTTATAAAATGATACAGATGGCCTGCCACTGCAGGCTTTATCTCCAACTTCATCTTATCCCTTCTTAAAATGAGCTATCCATTTGTACATTACATATTTCTTTGAGGCATTGTACTCATAAACTTTTCATAAAGTGTCAGTGATTTTACTATTCTTCCACCCAAGCTTCACCACAAATTCGACGTTTGTTCTTGCTTCAGTTTTAGCAGGATTTATGTTGCTCTGATCGTGACTGTTTTCAAACGGTTGTTTTATTCTTCTTTGTGGCTTAAACTAGACCCTACTCAGATGTGTTATAACAAGTTAATACAAGTTTATTTTGATGTAAACTTTATTTAAATTCATGCATCGCTTTTTGTATAATATGCATTTTTTTTCATGAACTTTTTGAAGACCTCTTGTGTTTTCTGGTAGAGATCTGTGTTAGTGTTATTTTTTAAATTAATTTTTAAAAAATTTTACCTCATACAATGTATTTTTTTAATTTCCTTAGAGACATCCTCTTTGACCCATGGATTATTTAGAGATATGTTAAAATCTAAAAGTCAGAATATTTTTCTTTTATCTTTATGTTATTGATTTCTTCTTTGATTTCATTGTGGTCACAGAACACGTCTTTTACATTTACTGAGGCTTCTTTTATGACTCAGGACATGATGTGTTTTGAAATATGTTCTGTGGGCATTTGGAAGACTATGTATTTTGTGATTTATTTTTCTTGAGATGGAGTCTTTTTTTTTTTTTGAGACGGAGTCTCACTTTGTTGCCTGGGCTGGAGTACAGTGGTGCGATCTTGGATCACTGCGATCTTGGATCACTGCAACCTCCACCTCCCAGGCTCAAGTGATTCTCCTGCCTCAGCCTCCCAAGAAGCTAGGACTACAGGCGTGTACCACCATGCCAGGCTAATTTTTGTATTTTTAGTAGAGACAGGGTTTCACCATGTTGGCCAGGCTGGTCTCAAACTCCTGACCTAAAGTGATCCGCTTGCCTCAATGTCTCAAAGTGCTGAAATTACAGGAGTAAGCCACTGTGCCCAGGCTGTGAATGTTTAATAGTGTTCTATCAATGTTAATTAGTTTCTTGGTTAGTGATGTTGCTGAGTTCTTCCATATTCTTGCTGATTTTCCCTTTAGTTGTTCTGTTACTTGTTGAAAGAGGAGTGTTGAAGTCTCCAATTATAACTGTGGATTTATCTGTTTCTCCTTTTAGTTCTATGAGATTTTGTTTTACAGCTCTGTTGTTTGATGCATACACATTTAGGGTTGCCATGTCTTTTTGGTGGATTGACTCCTTATAATTTATAATTTTCCTCTCCTTTTTTTTTGATTTTTTTGAGACAGTGTCTCACTCTGTCACCCAGACTGTAGTACAGCAGTGTGATCTTGGTTCACTGCAACCTCCCCTCTCAAGATCAAGCGATTCTCCTGCCTCAGCCTTCTGAGTAGCTGGAATTACAGGTGCACACCACTACTGGCTGGATAATTTTTGTATTTTTAGTAGAAATGGGGTTTCATCATGTTGGCCAGGCTGGTCTTGAACTCCTGACCTCAAATGATCCACCTGCCTTGGCCTCCCAAGGTGCTGGGATTACAGACATGAGCTACCGCTCCCAGCCTAATTTTCCTTTCTATCTCAGTAGTTTCCTTTGTTCTGAACTCTATTTGATAGATACTTCTGATTCACTTTGATCAATGGTTGCATGATATAGCTTTTAAATTTTTTATTTGAATCTTTCTATATTTTTATATTTCAAGTGAGATACTTGTAGGCAGCATGTAATTGGGTCTTTTTTGGTTCACTTTGCCAGTTTTTCTTTTTCTCTTTCTTCTTCTTTTTTAAACAAAGTACTTCATTAATATTAAAAAAAAATTCAAGCCAAAGAAAATTTGGGATTCAAATGAAGAGGTATGGCTCATTTTATTCCATATTTAGATTTACAGAATGTATGTAAATTCATATTTAGATTTATAGAAAACATGTAAATTAGGTGTTTCTAATGATTAATATTACTATCTAAAGCTGTTATTCTTTTTTTAAAAATTATACTTTAACTTCTGGGGTACTTATGCAGATCTTGCAGGATTGTTATGTAGGTATACACATGTCATTGTGGTTTGCTGCCTCCATCCCCCTGTCATATACATTAGGTATTTCTCCTAATGTTATCCCTCACCAACCTCCCCACCCACTGCTATAGCTCCCCTAGCCCCTCAACCCCCAACAGACCCCAGTGTGTGATGTTCCCCTCCCTGTGTCCATGTGTTCTCATTGTTCAACACCCACTTATGAGTGAGAACATGTGGTGTTTGGTTTTCTGTTCTTGTGTCAGTTTGCTGAGAATGATGGTTTCCAGATTCATCCGTGTCCCTGCAAAGGACGGAACTCATCCTTTTTATGGTTGCATTGTATTCCATGGTGTATATGTGCCACATTTTCTTTATCTAGTCTATCCTTGATGGGCATTTGAGTTGGTTCCAAGTCTTTGCTATTGTAAACAGTGCCACAGTGAACATGCATGTGCATGTGTCTTTACAGTAGAATGATTTGTAATCCTTCGGGCATATACCTAGTAATGGGATTGCTGGGTCAAATGGTACTTCTATTTCTAGCTCCTTGAGGAATCACCACACTGTTTTCCGCAGTGGTTGAACTAGTTTACACTCCCACCATCAGTGTAAAGGCATTGCTATTTCTCCACATCCTCTCCAGCATCTGTCTCCAGATTTTTTAATGATTGCTATTCTAACTGGTGTGAGATGGTATCTCAATGTGGTTTTGATTTGCATTTCTCTAATGTGATGATGAGCATTTTTTCATATGTTTGTTGGCCACATAAATGTCTTCTTTTGAAAAGTGCCTGTTCATAGCCTTCACCCATTTTTTGATGGGGTTGATTGTTTCTTTCTTGTAAATTTGTTTTAGTTCTTTGTAGATTCTGGATATTAGCCCTTTGTCAGATGGGTAGATTGCAAAAATTTTTCCCCATTCTGTTGGTTGCCGTTTCACTCTAATGATTGTTTCTTTTGCTGTGCAGAAGCTCTTAGGTTTAATTAGATCCCATTTGTCTATTTTGGCTTTTGCTGCTATTGCTTTTGGTGTTTTAGTCATGAAGTCCTTGCCTATGCCTATGTCCTGAATGGTATTGCCTGTGTTTTCTTCTAAGGTTTTTATGGAGTTAGGTCTTATGTTTAAATCTTTAATCCATCTGGAGTTAATTTTTGTATAAAATTAAAGGAATGGGTCCAGTTTCAGCTTTCTGCACATGGTTAGCTAGTTTTCCCAATACCATTTGTTAAACAGGAAATCCTTTCCCCATTGCTTGTTTTTGTCAGGGTTGTCAAAGATCAGATGGTTGTAGGTGTGTGGCATTATTTCCAAGGTCTCTGTTTTGTTCCATTGGTCTATATCTCTGCTTTGGTACCAGTATCATGCTATTTTGTTTACGATAGCCTTCTAGTATAGTTTGAAGTCAGGTAGCATGATGCCTCCAGCTTTGTTCTTTTTGCTTAGGATTGTCTTGGCTATGCTGGCTCTTTTTTGGTTCCATATGAAGTTTAAGGTGCTTTTTTCCTATTCTGTGAAGAAGGTCAATGGTAGCTTAATGGGGATAGCATTGAATCTATAAATTACTTAGGTCAGTATGGCCATTTTCACAGTATTGATTCTTCTTAACCATGAGCATGGAATGTTTTTTCATCTGTTTGTGTCCTCTCTTATTTCTATGAGCAGTGGTTTGTAGTTCTCCTTGAAGAGGGCATTCACATCCTTTGTTAGTTATATTCCTAGGTATTTTATTCTCTTTGTAGCAATTGTGAATGTGAGTTTGTTCATGATTTGGCTCTCCGTCTGTTATTGGTGTATAGGAATGCTTGTGATTTTCGCACATTGATTTTGTATCCTGAGACTTTGCTAAAGTTGCTTATCATCTTAAGGAGATTTTGGGCTGAGAAGATGGGGGTCTTCTAAATATACAATCATGTTGTCTGCAAATAGAGACAATTTGACTTCCTCTTTTCCTAATTGAATACCCTTTATTTCTTTTTCTTGCTGATTGCTCTGGCTGGAACTTCCAATACTATGTTGAATAGAAATGGTAAGAGAGGGCACCCTTGTCTTGTGCCAGTTTTCAAAGGGAATCCTTCTAGTTCTTGCCCATTTGGTATGATATTGGCTGTGGGTTTTATTATTTTGATATACATTCCATTGATACCTAGTTTATTGAGAGTTTTTAGCATAAAGATCTGTTGAATTTTGTCAAAGGCCTTCTCTGCATCTATTGAGATAATCGTGTGGTTTTTGTCTTTGGTTCTGTTTACATGATGGATTACGTTTATAGATTTGTGTATGTTGAACCAGCTTTGCATCCCTGGCATGAAGCTTACTTGATTGTGATGGATAAGCTTTTTGATGTGCTGTTGCATTCAGTTTGCCAGTTTTTTATTGAAGATTTTTGCATAGATGTTCATCATGGATATTGGCCTGAAATTTTCTTTTTTAGTTGGCTCTCTGCCAGGGTTTGGTATCAGGATGATGTTGGTCTCATAAAATGAGTTAGGGAGTATTCCCTTTTTTTGTATTGTTTAGAATAGTTTTGGAAGGAATGGTGCCAGGTCCTCTTTGTATGTCTGGTAGAATTTGGCTGTGAACCCGTCTGGACCTGGACTTTTTTTGGTTGGTAGGCTATTAATTGCTGTCTCAACTTCAGACCTTGTTATTAGTCTATTGAGGGATTCAATTTGTGTAAGTTTCCAGGAATTTATCCATTTCTTATAGATTTACTGGTTTACGTACATAGAGTCGTTTGTAGTAATCTCTGATGGTAGTTTGTATTTCTGTGGACTCGGTGGTGATATCCCCTTTATCATTTTTTTTTTTTTTTGAAGCGGAGTTTCACTCATGTTACCCAGGCTGGAGTGCAATGGCGTGATCTCGGCTCACCGCAACCTCCGCCTCCTGGGTTCAGGCAATTCTCCTGCCTCAGCCTCCTGAGTAGCTGGGATTACAGGCACGCGCCACTATGCCCAGCTAATTTTTTGTATTTTTAGTAGAGACGGGGTTTTACCATGTTGACCAGGATGGTCTCGATCTCTTGACCTTGTAATCCACCCGCCTCGGCCTCCCAAAGTGCTGAGATTACAGGCTTGAGCCACTGCGCCCGGCCCCCTTTATCATTTTTTATTGCATCTATTAGATTCTTCTCTCTTTTCTTTTTTATTAGTCTGGCTAGTGGTCTATCTATTTTGTTGATATTTTCAAAAAACCATCTCCTGGATTTATTGATTTTTTGAAGGGTCTTTTGTGTCTCTATCTCCTTCGGTTCTGCTCTGATCTTAGTTATTTCTTGTCTTCTGCTAGCTTTTGAATTTGTTTGATCTTGCTCCTCTAGTTATTTTAATTTTGACGATACGGTGTCCACTTTAGATCTTTCCTCACTTCTCATGTGGGCATTTAGTGCTATAAATGTCCCTCTAGACACTGCTTTAAATGTGTCCCAGACATTCTGGTACGTTGTATGTTCATTCTCATTGGTTTTGAAGAACATCTTTATTTCTGCCTTCATTTCATTATTTATCCAGTAGTTATTCAGGAGCAGGTTGTTCAGTTTCCATGTAGTTGTGTGAGTTTCTTAATCCTGAGTTCTAATTTGATTGCACTGTGATCTGAGAGACTGGTTGTTATGATTTCCATTCTTTTGCATTTGCTGAGGAGTGATTTACTTCCAATTATGTAGTTAATTTTAGAGTAAGTGTGATGTGGTGCTGAGAAGAATGTATATTCTATGGATTTGGAGTGGAGAGTTCTGTAGATGTCTATTAGGTCTGCTTGGTCCAGATTTGAGTTCAAATCTTGGATATCCTTTGTTTATTTTCTGTCTTGTTGATCTGTCCACTATTGACAGGGGAGTGTTTAAGTCTCCCACTATTATTTTGTGGGAGTCTAAGTCACTTTGTAGGTCATTAAGAACTTGCTTTATGTATCTGGGTGCTCCTGTATTGGGTACCTATGTATTTAGGACAGTTAGTTCTTCTTGTTGCATTGATCCCTTTACCATTACGTAATGCTCTTCTTTGTCTCCTTTGATCTTTGTTGGTTTAAAGTCCCTTTTATCAGAGCCTAGAATTGCAACACCTGCTTTTTTTTTTTTTTGCTTTCCATTTGCTTAGTAAATCTTTTTTTTTTTTTTTTTTTTTTTTTTTTTTTTTTTTTTTTTTTTTTTTTTTTTTTTTTTTTTTTTTTTTTTTGCTTTCCATTTGCTTAGTAAATCTTCCTCCATCCCTTTATTTTGTGTCTCTATGTGTCTTTGCACATGAGGTGGGTCTCCTGAATACAGCACACTGATGGATCTTGACTTTTTATCCAGTTTGCCAGTCTGTGTCTTTTGATTGGGGCATTTAGCCCATTTACATTTAAGGTTAATATTTATGTGTGAATTTGATCCTGCCATTTTGATATTAGCTGGCTGTTTTGCCCAGTAGTTGTGCAGTTTCTTCACTGTGTTGATGGTCTTTACTATTTGGTATGTTTTTGCAGTGGCTGGTATTGGTTGTTCCTTTCCATGTTTAGTGATTACTTCAGAGCTCTTGTAAGGCAAGCCTGGTGGTGATGAAATCTCTCAGCAATTGCTTGTCTGTAAAGGATTTTATTTCTCCTTCACTTATGAAGCTTAGTTTGGCTGGATATGAAATTCTGGGTTGAAAGTTCTTTTCTTTAAAGGTGTTGAATATCGGCCCCCACTCTCTTCTGGCTTGTAGGGTTTCTGCCAAGAGATCCACTGTGAGTCTGATGGGCTTCCCTTTGTGGGTAACTCAACCTTTCTCTCTGGCTGCCCTTAGCATTTTTTCCTTCATTTCAACCCTGGTGAATCTGATGATTATGTGCCTTGTGGTTGATCTTCTTGAGGAGTATCTTTGGGGCGTTCTCTGTATTTCCTGGATTTGACTGTTGGCTTGCCTTGCTAGGTTGGGGAAGCTCTCTTGGATAATATTCTGAAGAATGTTTTCCCACCTAGATTCATTCTTCCCGTCACATTCAGGTACACTGATCAAACATAGATTAGGTCTTTTCACATAATCCCATGTTTCTTGGAGGCTTTGTTCATTTCTTTTCACTTTTTTCTCTAATGTTGCCTTCTCATTTTATTTCATTGAATTGATCTTCAATCTCTGATATCCTTTTTTCTGCTTGATCAATTCAGCTGTTGAAACTTGTGTATGCTTTGCAAAGTTCTCTGCTGTGTTTTTCAGCTCCATCAAGTCGTTTATGTTCTTCTCTAAGCTGGTTATTCTAGTTAGCATTTTGTCTAACCTTTTTTCAAGGTTCTTAGTCTCTTTGCATTGGGTTAGAACATGTTCCTTTAGCTCAGAGATGTTTGTTATTATCCACCTTCTGAAGCCTGCTTCTGTCAATTCATCAAACTCATTTTCCATCCAGTTTTCTTCCCTTGCTGGTCAGGAGTTGTGATCCCTTGGAGGAGGAGAGGTGTTCTGGTTTTTGGTGTTTTCATCCTTTTTGCATTGGTTTCTTCTCATCTTTGTGAGTTTATCTACCTTTGGTCTTTGAAGTTGGTGACTTTTGGATGGGGTCTCTGAGTGGACATCCTTTTTGTTGATGTTGAGGGTATTCTTTCTGTTTTTTAGTTTTCCTTCTAACAGGCCTCTCTACTGAAGGACTGCTGGAGGTCCACTCCAAACCCTGATTGCCTGGGAATCACCCACAGGGGCTGCAGAACAACAAGGATTGCTGCCTGTTCCTTCCTCTGGTAGCTTCCTCCAGAAGGGTCCCTGCCAGATGTCAGCCAGAGCTCTCCTGTATGAGGCGACTCTTTGGATATACAGGGGTCAGTCAAGGAGCCACTTGAGGAGGCAGTCTGTCCCTTGTCAGAGCTCAAGTGCTGTGCTGAGAGCTTCATTGCTCCCTTCAGAGCTGCTGGGAAGTGACGTTTAAGTCTGCTGCAACTGATCCTTTTCCCAGGTGCTCTGTCCTGGGAAAGTGTGGCTTTATTTATAAGTCCCTAACAGGCTGCTGCCTTTTTTCAGAGATGCCCTGCCCATGAAGGAGGGAGTCTAGTCACAGTCTGCCTGCAGAGGCATTGTTGAGCTGTCCCAGGCTCCCTGCAGCTGCTGTGTAAATTTTTTGTGTGCTTTTGTTTACACAGGTAAGGTTAGAGCTGCCTTGGTAATGGCGGACGCCCCTCCCTTGTCTGAGTTTGAACGTCCAAGGTCCAGCTCAAACTGCTATGCTGGCTGTGAAAATCCCAAGCCCGTGGGATTCAGTTTGCTGGTCTCCGTGGGGGTGGGACCCCTGGAGCCAGATTACCTGGCTCCCTGCCTTCAGCCCTCTTTCTCTCAGGGGTATGGACGACTCTGTCTCACAAGCGCTCCAGAAGCCAGTCAAAACGGCTGCTTAGATTTGTGCTGGGCACTCTCAGCACTGGCTGAATTGGCTGCCCAGATTTGCCCTGGAAACCCGTGGTGCCTATTGGCAGGTGGATATCTCTTGGTCTGTGGGCTTCAGAGGCCGCGGGAGAAGCACGGCATCCCAACTGGAGCTCCAGAGTGGCTGGAAACGTTTCCGATGGCCTCCGTCGGGTAGGAGGGAGGGTTCTCCGGCTCGTTGCACTTCCCAGGTGAGGCAGCGCTCCACCCTGCCTCGGTTTGCCCTCCTTGGGCTACACCCACTCTCCAACCAGTCCCATTGAGATGAACCTGATACCTCAGTTGAAAACGTGGAGATCACTCGCCTTGTGCTTCCCTCTCACCGGAAAGTGCACTCTGGAGCTGTTCCTATTTGACCATCTTGTCGAAAGTACTCCCCCGCCATCATCCCCCCACCCGCCCCGCTTTTTTTTTTTTGGAGACATTGTCTTGCTTTGTCACCCAGGCTAGAGTGCAGTGGTACCGTGTCAGCTCACTGCAGCCTTGATCTGTCAGGCTCAAGAGATTTTTCCACCTCAGCCTCCTAAGTAGCTGGGAGTGCAGGTGCATGCCACCATATCTGGCTAATTTTGTTTATTTTTTGTAGCAGCAAGGTCTTACTATGTTGCTCAGGTCAGTCTTGAACTCTTGGGCTCAAGCAATTCTCTCACTTTGGCCCTCCAAAGTGTTGGAATTACAGGTGTGAGCCTCTGCACCTAGCCCAAGATTTTTTCCTTGTCATTTATTTTCAGAAGTTTGCCTATTGTATGTCTTGTTGTGGAGTCTCTGGAGTTCACTCACCTCCCTATATTGTTTATCAAATTTGGAAACTTTTTAGTTATTTTTTGAATTATTTTCAGCCTTGTCTTCTTTGCCTTTTCTTTCAGTACTCCATTGACATGAATACTGGAGCTTTTGTTATATTCCCACCTGTCCCCAGGGTACTGTTCTTTTTTATTCTTTTAGTCTATTTTGTTGCTGTTTTTCAAATTGGGTAATATTTATTTATTTATTTGTTATGTTTTTAGAGACTGGGTCATGCTTGTTACCCTGGCTGGAGTGTAGTGACATGATCATAGTTCACCATAACCTCAAACTCCTGGGCTTAAGCAGTCCTCCCACCTTCGCCTCCCAAAGTGCTGTGATTACAGGTGTGAGTCACTGTGCTCTGCCCAGATTCAGTAATTTCTATTTTTCTTTTAGTTTCCTTATTCTCCTTTTTGACCACTTCATCCTTCTATTTGGGTTTTTATTTCGGTTATTGTACTTTTTTCCTGAAATTTTCATTTCATTCTTTTCATCATCTGTTTCTTTGCTGAGACTTTCTATTTTATTGCCGAGGCTTTCTATTTTGTTTGTTTGTTTCAAGCATATTTGCAATTGCTTATTGAAGCCTTTTCTTGATGACTCCTTTAAAATTTTTATCAGAGAATTCTAACAGCTCTTTCATCTAATTGTTGACATCTGTATGTTATTTTTAAAATTTATCTTCTTGGTCATTGGTATAATGAGCAATTTCTTTATATTGAAACTTGAACATTTTTATATCATGTTTTGAGACTCTGGAGCTTATTTATTCTATTTTAGCTAGTTTCTCTTGATACTGCTCTATCAGAGAGGCCTTGGGCACTACCTCATTAGTGTCCCTTGAAGATAAAGTTCAAGTTTCCTGTAGACCTACACTGACAAATGCATGTACATGTCCTCTATATTTCTAGGTGGGGTAGAAGATTTGGCTCCACATATGTTCTCCATAGAACATAGAGAGATGCCCTTGTTTTCACATGGTGAAAGGTCTTGGCTCTCCACTAAACCTCCTCTAACATCGTCTGGATATTTGTCCTCTTAAAATGTCATGTTGAATTGTGATGCCTAACATTGGAGGTGAGGCTATCAGGAGGTGTTTGGGTCACAGGGGTGCATCCCTCATGAATGACTTGGTGCTATTCTTGGGGTAGTGGGTGAGTTCCCACTCTGAGTTCACACAAGATCTAGTTATTTAAAAGAGTGTGGTATTGCCTTCCTTTTCTTCTTGATCTCTCTAATCATGTGATATGCTGGTCTTCCCTTTGTGTTCATCCATGATTGGCAGCTTCCTGAGGCCCTTACCAGAAGCAGATGCCAGCACCCTGCTTCCTGTACAGCATGCAGAACCTTGAGGCAAATACACCTATTTTCTTTATAGATTACCCAGTCTCAGGTATTTCTCTACAGCAATACAAAATGAACTAATACAGAAAATTGGTACCAAAGACTGGAGTGTTGCTATAAAGATATCTGAAGATGTGGAAGTAGCTTTGGAGCTGGGTAACGGGCTGAGATTGGAAGAATTTGGAGGTCTTAGAAGAAGACAGGAAGATGAGGGAAAGTTTGGAACTTCTTAGAGGCTTGTTAAGTGGTTGTGACAAAAATGCTAATAGAAATATGGATAGCGAAGACCAGGCTGATGAGTTCTCAGATGGAAATAAGGAATTTCTTGGGAACTGGAGCAAAGGTCACTCTTATTATGCATTAGCAAAGGACTTGGCTGCACTGTGTCAATGTCCTGGGGATTTGTGGAAGGTTGAACTTAGGTATATGATGACCTAGGATACCTGGTGGAAGAAATTTCTAAGCAGAGAAGCATTCAAGTTATGGCATGGCTGCTTCTAACAACCTGTGATTAGATATGGGAGTAAATAAATGACTTAAAGTTGGAACTTATATTTAAAAGTGAAGTGAAGTGTAAAAATTTGGAACAGTCACAACCTGGCCATGCAGTAAGAGAAGGAAAAAGCATTTTCAGGAAATGGATTCAAGAGGGCTGCAGAGAAAACATTTGCCATGGAGATTAGGATGACTAAAAATGAGCTGAGTGCTAATACCTAAGATAATGGGGAAAAGGCATCCAAGCCATTTCAGAAATCTTCCAGAGAGCCCCTCTCATAACAGATCCAGAGACCTGGGAGGAAAGAATGATTTTGAGGACCAGTCCCAAGGCCCTGCTGGCATGTGAAGCCTTGGGACACTGCTCCCAGGATCCTGACTGTTCTGGCTCCAGCTGGACCTCAAAGGGCTACAGGTACAGCTCTGGCCACTGCTTTGGACAGTGTAGGCCACCATAAGCCTTGGTGGCTTCCACATGGTGTTAAGCCTGTAGGCACACAGAATGCAAGTGTGAAGGAGGCTTGGCAGCTTCCACCTAGATTTCAGAGGTTCTATCAGAAAGCCTGCATGCCTAGGCAGAAGTCTGCCACAGGGTGGAGCTCCCACAAAGAACTTCTACTAGAGCAATTCTTGGGGTAAATGTGGGATTGGAGCTCTCCCGCTGAGTTTTCACCAGGACACTTTCTAGTGGAGCTGTGGGAAGGGGACCACCATCCTCTAGATCCAAGAATGACCTGAGAATGCCACCAGCAGCTTGCACCCTGAGCCTGGAGAAGCTGCAGGCGTTCAATTCCAAGCCATGATATCATCAGTGGGGTTGCATCCTACAAAGCCATGGGGATGGGGCTGCCTAAGACCTTAGGAGGCTGCTCTGTGCGCCAGTATGCCCTGGGTACAGGACATGGAGTCAGTAATTATTTTAGAGCTTTAAGATTTAAAGTCTGCCCTGTGTGGTTTCACTTGGGTGGGGCTGTTCCTTTCTTGTGGCTATTTTCTTCCTTTTAGAATGGGAATGTTTACCCAATGGAATGCTGTACCATCACTGTATCTTGGAAGTAAATGCCTTTTTTATTTTTTATCTTTTGAGACAGAGTTTCGCTCTTGTTACCCAGGCTGGAGTGCAATGGCGCGATCTCGGCTCACCGCAACCTCCGCCTCCTGGGTTCAGGCAATTCTCCTGCCTCAGCCTC
>NW_016107391.1:656536-714228 GCF_001604975.1 Cebus imitator
TTTTTAATCTTATAGGCTTATTGGTAGAAAGAACTTGCCTTGAGTCTCAGATGGGACTTAGGAATTTTGATTGAGTTGATGCTGGAACAAGTGAAGACTTTCGGGGAACTATTGGTAAGGAATAATTGGATTATGCAATGTAAGATGATCATGAGATTTAGAGAGCTAGGGGTGGAATGATACGGTTTGGATATTTGGCTCCTCCTAATCTCATGTTGAAATGTGATCCCCAATGTTGGAGGTGGACCTAGTTGCAGGTGTTTGTGTCATTGGGGTGGATCCCTCATGAATGGCTTGGTGCTTGGTAATGAGTGAGTTCCCACTCTATAAGTTCACATGAGATCTGTTTTTTTTTTTTCTGAGTGTGGCACCTCCTCCCTTTCTCTCTTAATTTCTCTCTCTCTTATGTGATATGCTGGCTCCCTCTTTGCTTTTAGTTGTGGTTGAAAGCTTCCTGAGGCCCTCACCAAAAGCAGATGCTGGCACTATGCTTCTTATACAGCCTAGAGAACTATGAGCCAAATAAACCTCTTTTCTTTATAGATTACCTAGCCTCAGGTATTCCCTTATAGCAATGCAAAATTGACTGATGCACCACCCCAGCAGAGAGGGAGAAGTGGCACCGTGTTATTTTCTGCATAGGGGTACTAGTCTGGGTTGCCCACATGGCCTCCTCTGGTACCACAACTGTGGAGCTTGTTAGCACTTGAGGAAATGAAAGTCTCAGTTTCACATTTTGGCCTGATCTGATACCACCAGGAGTATTGGGGTTCCTCATAACAGCTTTGTAAGAGTATAAATCTAGATTTCCCACTCAACTTTTGCTCATGTAGGGCCACAGTTTTTTTTTCTGTGGTGATTACCTGGAGTAAATGATTATCTAGGAGTTTTTTTTTTTTTTTTTTTTTTTTTTTTTTTCCTATTTGTATCAGTACCTAGTGATGTTTCTGTGTTGTTGGCTTCTTCTGCTACAAGTCTGGAATAGGTATGGCAAAAACCCAGAGAGTTCACCACTGTGTCATTCTTCAAAATTTCTAACACATTAAAGTACTTTGCACTTTCAAATGTTGACAATGTTCTTTAAATCTGCTAAGCTTTAGAATGTTTCCAAGTTCAAAATTTGCTTTATTTTTGGACTAAGAGAATTCATGTATCTTATATTGCTGTATCTTTTGTAATAAAGTAACTATTACATTGAACTACTGTTAAAATATATAAACTGCTTGTTAAAAAATAAAATAGCTCCATGTTTTATCTATATTTTAATTATCAAACAAGGACTTAGGCTTTCTGATTATGAAGACATACTGGATTAAATAATCCTTATTCATATTAATATTCTTAAATATTCTTATACTTAATATAGAAACATTATGGTTATTCCTTTAAAAATAACTAGTGATAGCTTATTCTGATCACATTTCTTAGTCAAACTAAGATGTAGCTATGGGATTCTGATTATAAATTGGACTGAAGTTGAAAGAGAGGCTTTTTAATAGGTAGGTTATTCTTAAATTATTTTTAAAGTATATCTTTGCATTAGACTTACATTTTTCTTTTGACTATGGACTATATTAAGATTCTCAATATGTGTCTCTGATATTGCAATTCAATATCCATATTATTTTTGTCGTAATATGATGATGTTTGTTCTTGATAAGAAAAAAGCATGGGTGAAAATTTAACACAGGAATAAAAGATCTAGCGTACACTGAATAAATTAGGAGTACTGACTTTTGGAAGTCAAAGTTGTAAGTTCAACATTTAGGTCATTATATAACAAGCAACAAAGGAAAATGTCACAAATATCTTTATTCTAACATTTAAAATATCAGACAATGATGAAGTTGTTCATACCACATTAAAGGAATTTTACAGGTATTCAGAAAATTTCCAAAAATGTCATCTGTAAGCACCTGATAACTCTATATACGTATGTATGTGTGTGTATCATATCATTTAAAAAATAAACATCCAGGCCATCCTAGAATAAGCTAAATTTTAGCAGCCAAAGTACCTAATTTTAAAACTTTGACATTCAGTTGCAAATATTTATAATAAAAATATATGAGCCGATAAATCGTTTTAAATAAAATGATGTAATGAGAGGTTATTTAAGTACATCCTAAAGTTTCTATTTCAATTGTAATATGTTTGTAATCATTACTAAAGGAAAATACCGGATTACATACTCTCCAATGAGATTTTAAAAGTCTTGGGCCTTTAAAGGACATAGAATTGAAAATGATTGCATTGAATACATTGCAGACGGTTATAGATATTGCATTTTGAAAATCAATGAATGGACCTAAAATTAACATTGGCCACATGATGTCGCTGTATACCACAGAGTCTTGTCAATAGAAAGGACATAGTGATCACTAAAAGTAAAGGCGGAAGCTCCATTTTGTCACTGCCTGAGAGAAGACCGAAACGGTGATAGATGATTGGGAATATTAGATAAAATAGTATGATTTTGAAGTAAGGAGAGAGCAGTAAGACAGGTGTAGTGCTTTTGCAATGGTGTTTTCTAGGAGAGGAGGCCTGGGAACCCGGGATCTGCTTCTCTCGTTTCTGCTCCTCGCAGCCTGGGAGGTGGGGAGCGGCCACCTCCATTACTCGATCCCGGAGGAAGCCAGACACGGCACTTTCGTTGGCCGCATTGCCCAGGATCTGGGGCTGGAGCTGGCGGAGCTGGTGCCGCGCCTGTTCCGGGTGGCGTCCGAGGGCCGCGGGGACCTTCTGGGGGTAAACCTACAGAATGGCATTTTGTTTGTGAATTCTCGGATCGACCGGGAGGAGCTGTGCGGGCGGAGCGCGGAGTGCAGCATCCACCTGGAGGTGATCGTGGACAGGCCGCTGCAGGTTTTCCATGTGGAGGTGAAGGTGAAAGATATTAACGATAATCCACCCGTCTTCAGAAGCAGAGAACAAAGAATATTCATTTCTGAATCTAGACTCCTGGATTCGCGTTTTCTGATAGAAGGAGCTGCCGATGCAGACATTGGTGCTAACGCTCTTCTAACGTACACCCTCAGCCCCAGTGATTATTTCTCTTTGGATGTACAGGCAAGTGAGGAACTGAGTAAATCTCTTTGGCTTGAATTGAGAAAATCTTTGGATAGAGAAGAAACACCAGAATTTCATTTATTATTAACAGCCACTGACGGGGGCAAACCGGAGCTGCAAGGTACAGTTGAACTGCTGATCACCGTGCTCGACGTTAATGATAACGCCCCACTATTTGACCAAGCAGTATACAGAGTCCACTTATTAGAGACTGCAGCAAATGGAACATTAGTGACCACATTAAATGTCTCTGACGCTGACGAAGGTGCAAATGGTGAAGTTGTCTTTTCCTTTGACAGTGGTATTTCTCCTGACATTCAAGAAAAATTCAACGTTGATTCCAGCTCGGGAGAAATTAGGTTAATTGATAAACTGGATTATGAAGAAACAAAATTCTACGAAATTCAAGTAAAGGCAGTTGATAAAGGAAGTCCTCCAATGTCAAATCACTGCAAGGTTTTGGTGAAATTGCTGGATGTAAATGATAATGCTCCAGAACTGGCGGTAACTTCATTGTCTTTGCCCATCAGAGAGGACGCTCCACTTAGCACCGTCATCGCCCTCATCAGCGTGTCTGACCGTGACTCAGGTGCCAACGGGCAGGTCACCTGCTCCCTAATGCCCCATGTCCCCTTCAAGCTTGTGTCCACCTTCAGGAATTACTACTCGTTGGTGCTGGACAGCGCCCTGGACCGCGAGAGCCTCTCGGTCTATGAGCTAGTGGTGACCGCGCGGGATGGGGGTTCGCCTTCGCTGTGGGCCACGGCCAGCGTGTCCGTGGAGGTGGCCGACGTGAACGACAACGCGCCGACCTTCGCGCAGCCCGAGTACACGGTGTTCGTGAAGGAGAACAACCCGCCGGGCTGCCACATCTTCACTGTGTCGGCGCAAGACGCGGACGCGCAGGAGAATGCGCTGGTGTCCTACTCGCTGGTGGAGCGGCGGGTGGGCGAGCGTGCGCTGTCGAGCTACGTGTCTGTGCACTCGGAGAGCGGCAAGGTGTACGCGCTGCAGCCGCTGGACCATGAGGAGCTGAAGCTGCTGCAGTTCCAGGTGAGCGCGCATGACGCGGGCGTGCCGCCTCTGGGCAGCAACGTGACACTGCAGGTGTTCGTGCTGGACGAGAACGATAACGCGCCGGCGCTGCTGGCGCCTCGAGTGGGTGGCACTAGCGGTGCAGTCAGTGAGCTGGTGCCGCGACTGGTGGGTGCGGGTCATGTGGTGGCGAAGGTGCGCGCAGTGGACGCCGACTCAGGCTACAACGCGTGGCTGTCCTATGAGCTGCAATCGGCGGCAGGTGGCGCGCGCGTCCCTTTCCGCGTGGGACTGTATACGGGCGAGATCAGCACGACTCGTGTCCTGGACGAGGCTGACTTGCTGCGCCACCGCCTTCTGGTGCTGGTGAAGGACCACGGTGAGCCGGCCCTGACAGCCACGGCCACTGTGCTTGTGTCACTGGTGGAGAGTGGCCAGGCGCCAAAGGTCTCGTCGCGGGCATCGGTGGGTGCCGCGGGCGCAGAGGCGGAGTTGGTGGATGTCAACGTGTACTTGATCATCGCCATCTGTGCAGTGTCTAGCCTGCTGGTGCTCACGCTGCTGCTGCACATGGTGCTGCGGTGCTCAGCGCCGCCCACTGAGGGTGTGTGCACGCCCGGCAAGCCCACTCTGGTGTGCTCCAGCGCAGTGGGGAGCTGGTCGAACTCACAGCAGAGGCAGCAGAGGGTGTGCTCTGCGGAGGGCCCACCCAAGACGGACCTCATGGCCTTCAGCCCAGGCCTACCTCCAAGTCTTAACACGTCAGAAAGAAATGAACAACCAGAAGAAAATTTGGATCTTTCCGGTAATGTAAGTCCAACTTTCGAGCTTTGGCTTTAAATACTTTTCACATTTAACTTGTCTAATAATCATTTAAAAGATCACTTTAAAAAATGGCTTCAGGGTGTTCACTAACATTGAAACAAATCATCCCAGTGAATGCAGGTATTCTATTAATGGCAGTTTTGTCTTGAATGGAACTAGAAAAAAAAAAAAAAAAAAAAAAAAAAAAAAAAAAAAGTAGGCACAAATTGTCATATTTCTTGATTTAAAGGGAGGTTAAAAAAAGCTACAACACAAGGTAATGATCGTATTTAACACAGGATATCAATGTAGTAAAATAACTGTCATATTCAGGGTAACTTATTATGTTATATCTTCTGGTGAAATATCAAGCCCCATACAAACAATTCTAGGTGAAGTTACAGAAATCATCTGCCTTTCCTTTACGTGGCTAAGTTTCAAAGTGAACGATAAACTGAATATTTTTAAACAAATGTAATTTAAAATACATTTATTCACCAGGGGTGGTGGCTCACCCCTGTAATCCCAGTACTTTGGGAGGCCAACGCGGCAGATCACCTGAGGTCAGGAGTTTGAGACTAGCCTGGACAACGTGGTGGAACCCTGTCTCAACTAAAAATACAAAAAAATTAGCCAGTCTTGGTGGCGGGCAACTGTAATCCCAGCTACTCGGGGAGGCTGAGGCAGGAGAATCGGTTGAACCCCGGAGGCAGAGGTTGCAGTGAACCCAGATTGCACCACTGCACTCTAACCTGGACAACAAAGTGAGGTTCCGTCTCAAAAACAACAATAACAACAACAAAAAAACTCAAAACAAACACACAAACAAAAAACCAAACCAAACAAACAAAAAACACCATTTTATTGGGCGATTTAATTTCTTTATTTAAAAAAAAACAACCTCGACTTCATCGTCATTGTGAACAATTTCCTGATGCCATTAACCTTGAATTCCCCTGGGTCTAGAAGGCCTAATAGTGCATGTATTTGCTATTTCGGGGATCCAGTTAGGAAACAATTATTAAGCACCTCCCATTCACTCACAAATGTTCTAAAACTCTTTACTTTTTAGCTAATTCTATCCTTCCAATGATTTTGTGAAGTGGAAACTTTAGTCACATTTTGTGGATAAAGGTGCAGAGGCTCGGAAAACCTAAGTTCAGTATTATTACTAAGTTTTCTTCAAATTTCCCAAGAATATTCAAAACTTGCTTGATCTAATACAGTTTTTTACCTTTCCTAAAATATTTAAGGTAGCTTACAGTGGAAGACATTTGAAAAAGCAAATTATAAAAAAATCTGCTTACAGGAGGCTGAGGCAGGAGAATTGCCTGAACCCAGGAGGCGGAGGTTGCGGTGAGCTGAGATCGCGCCATTGCACTCCAGCCTGGGTAACATGAGTGAAACTCCGTCTCAAAAAAAAAAAAAAAAAATCTGCTTAAAAGCCAAAGTAAAAGATCAAGAGAAAGGTGGGAGTCATTTCAAAAATCAAACCTAGGCTAAGTGCAAATTCTAATACTTACCTTCCTGTAAGTCAATATTGAAGCATGAAAAATAATAAAAAGAAATTCTCTATTCCATTTCTTCAAGAGAGAAAAAATAGCCTCTTTCTGCTATAAAATCAAGGAAGGTTTGATTACTGATGATTGTGTAAAGGTTGAGCAATATATTGGGCAGTATGTTTTATAGCAGTTTTGCAAAACCTATGGAAATATACTTGATGTAGACAATATTGCATTTGCTAGTCATTCAGTCAAGGGCATAATGTTAAATTTTATTTCCTATGTTTCCTTCTGAAGTTACTTAAGTATTAAATAAATATATTTTTGTTAAACATTCAAACATACATGAATGTCCCCTTGTGAAGACATTCTATGAGAAATTAATATAATTTGCTAGTTAAGTTTCCAGAGATTTGAGTTGATACAGTATTATCAACTTCTACAGTTGCTTAGAGTATTGTAAAAAATAGGCTGTAAGCATATTCTGTAACTTTTAATATATTATCTACTCAGCCTTTTGGCAAAAATCAGAAAAAAATGATCTTAGGATCATATTGCCAAGAAAATGTCCCACTTCCTCAAAATATGAGACAAACATTGCAGGATTATAAAATTGGAAAAATAGATTAGAAAATCACAAAATAATTTCTCTTTCCAATTCACATTATTATGTTCCCAAAGCTTTATTTGCTAAATGTATATATATATATATATATATTTTTTTTTTTTTTGCCTCAGCCTTCCAAGTAGCTGGGATTACAAGCGTGCACCACCATGCCTGGCTAATTTTGTATTTTTAGTAGGGTTTCTTCATGTTGATCAGGTTGGTCTCGAACTCCTGACCTCAGATGATCCACCTGCCTTGGCTTCCCAAAGTGCTAGGATTACAGGCTTGAGCTACTGTGCATAGCCCATTTGCTAACAATTTTAATGTCCAGACAGGATTGCCTTTAGATACATTCAATATTTCTTTATTTAGTTTTGTAGGTTAGTTGAGGGTATTAACTTGAAGGTGAATCTCAAATAATAGTGAATTACTATTAATCCAAAAGAAATGGGTGTATGAATATAAAATTTGAAAAGTGATTTTTACGAAAAGGTGATTCCAGAATGGAGGAAAAGATGATTGTGGAGTGGTATTGTCACTTAGTATTTATTTTAATGTAAATATGAATGGATTTCTCACTGGTAGTTAAAGTTCTTGCTCCATTCTGAATCTTCATATAGTTAACATGTCTTTCAGTAGGTTTGTCTTCCACAAATTAGCAAGTATCATTTAAGGGACATTAGAGACTTGTGGTGAGTCAAGGATGCAAATAGATGAAAATGGGAAATAGTTTATATTGGTCCTCGATGAGGCCACAACCAATATTCCTCTGAGAATGCTGGAGGATTTCACATTTCTGTTGCTTTGAGGTAGCACAATTGTGTGATTGTCCTTTGGCCAATGAAAAGTGAATGGTGTGTCACTTCCAAGAACAATTATGTAACTGTCAGTGAAAGACTTCTGCTCTTTTCCTGTTACAGCAATTACATAAGCACTGGTTGACATTGAGATGCCGTAAAGTCAAAACAATCTGGGATGCTGAGCAAACATGTGGAGAAAAGCTGTCATAAGAAGTATCCAATAACACAATTGTATTTACAAGAAATAAAATTGTTTTTGTTTTAGAGGGAAAACTGAACATCAACTCACAACAGCATATGTATTGGGGTCCCACTACCGTTAAGCTAATATGAACAGAATAAATTTTAAGAGGTGAGATTTTTTTTTACAACAGGAGATACAACTGTAGGAGAACATTATTATTGATATTTTTTACTAAGACATGTGATCGTTAAGCAGATTAGATAACTTGAATTCCATGAAAAAACAAACAAACTAGTTTTGCTTTCTTTTTCTTAAATAGTGACAAAAAATAATAAAACTGAATAATAAGCTGAAATTTAAAATGTCTTAGATATTCCTTCTTTTTTCTTGCTTAGCATCCATTCTCCTTGTTGTTTTCTTCTTCTGGGGTCTTGCAGTAGTTTTGTGAAAGACTAGGTTGAAGGTTTTGTAACAATGAGTCCTTGGACATGTAAATGTTATGGGATATACAGTTGAGTAGATAGGTTCAAAGAGTATAATTTTAGCAATGGATACTCTATTAGTTTCCTTGGGCTGATGCAACAAATTACCATAGATTTGGTGGCTTAAAATTACAGAAATTTATTCTCTTACAATCTCTGTAAGAATAAACCTCTTCTCTCTTACAAAGGCCAGAAGTCCAAAATCGAGGTGTTGCCTGGACCACATTTCCTCTGAAGATTTTAGGGGAACATTTTTTTCTTGCATCTTCCAGCTTCTGGTAGCTCTTGGCATTGCTTGGCTTGTGGCAGCATAACTCTAGTTCCTGCCTTTGTCTTCACATTTCTTTCTTTCCTGTGTTACTATATGCCTTCTCTTTTTCTGTGTTTTATAAGGGGAAACCATCATTGGATGTATGGCCTTCTTTAATCTAGGGTGATCTCATATCAAGATCCTCACATTTATTATATCTGCAAAGACCTTTGTTCCAAATATGGTCGCTTTCTGAGGTCCTGAGCATAGATGTCTTTTAGGATATCTTTGACTCACTACAGGTACCAAGAGATATCAGGGGGAGGAGGGATATTTGCTGAGCTTGGCTGATTAGTCTCTTTTCCCCATTGTGGGGGAAGTGTACTTGCATATCTGGCAACAGTACTCTATCTCCGGGGGAGGGAGAGAAGTATTCTAGATTCTCAGAAATCCTAAATAACAGCACAAAATGTCCTTATACCCCCACAGATATCATTCTGAAAATCCAGTACAATTACTTTATATGATTTCAGAAATTGTCTCAAGCAAGCCATGTTTCCTGAAGCTAGTATCTGGATTCCTGGTATAATTCCTTTATGTGTCCACAGTGGTCAATGTTTGCCATAGATTAAATAATGCTTACCGGGTATCATACATATGCAGTTGCTTTGCAACCACCTAATGCTGTAATGACTAGTTCTGTAGCTATCTGCAACTAGTTTAAGCTCCAGGAGAATTTGGGTGCCTGCCATGGTCTCCACTTTTCAGTTCACATAAGAACCAACCTCCCACTTTTCAGTTCACATAATTTAGGTGGAGCTGATTTCGTTTTCTGGCTTCAAGAATGAACAAGTGAACCACGTCTAGCCAATGTGAGAACAATCGCAATTATTGACTAAAGGAAATTTATGTCATCCAAACTGGGCTGTAGGAAGTAATATCCAGGATTTTTGCTTGACTATTAGAAAAGGGCACTTTCTGGTGAGAGTCACTACACTGGTAATTTGCAGTCTAAAAAGCTACTTTGGCCATTTTGCCAGCACATGGAAAAGTTTAACTGAGAAGGTCAGCAGAGGAAAAGGAGTTATAAATGTGGAGATTATTTTCCTTATAGAATTATGGAAGGGTGTAAACCCAGTTCTGCCTGAAACCAGTAATTAATTACCCATTTTTAAGTACAAGCCAATAAGTGATTCTCTGGTTTGTTTTTGCTTAAATCAGTTATGAGTATGATTAATATAGTTATGAATATGATTAGAGTATGAATAATCAGTTATGAATATAATTAGAGTATGATTAGTGTAAATATACACTTTCATAGATGGCACAAATAAGTATCTTAACATACTGTACACAAGGGAAAACTTGTTATTGGGAAAAAAGCTAGCTTTTCTTAACAAGAGCTTTGCTTTTCTCTTATGGACATTGCAAATTTTGCAATTAATTTTACTTTTCTCTTTGCTCTAAGAAGTTGAAAACAAAATTTGTGACATGCTTAGAGTAACTGAAAGTGACCCTTTATTAGGCATTTTGTATGCTATCCTACTTCTTGATTCATTTTATTTCATCCTCATCTTATCTTTATTGTATTTTCATTTTTTTTGACTGTGACGGGATCAGCTAAAAATTAACAAAAAAAATTCTCAAGTAATTAACACTAAAAAAGATATCAATTATATTGTTCTTGCATAAAAGTCTAAATGTAATAGGAAATATTCTGAATTAATAATCATTATCCAAATGAGAAAAAATTATTAATTTCCAAACATCTGCAAACAATTAAAAAATCAAAATTAAATCACAAAACAACACTATATATACATATATTTTCAACGAACTAAAACACCTTTGATTACTATGTTCTTCATTTGAAGAAACAGTGGGAAATGTTAATATATCCAAAAGAATTAACAGCAGGGTATTGAAGAAGTGTTTGCACATCCATGTTCATGGCAGCATTGTTCACAACAGTCAAGAGATGGAAGCAATTCAAATGTCCACGGTTGCTTGAATGAATAAACAAAACCTGGTGTATATGTCATGGACTATCATTCAGCCTTAAAAAGGAACGAAATCCTGTCACAGGCTACAACATGGATGAACCTTGAGGACATTGTGGGAAGTGAAATAGGCCAGTCACAAAAAGACAAATACTGTATGAGTCCACTTATATGAAATATCTCAAGTAGTCAAAATTCATAGAAATAGAAAATAGGACTGTGGTTACCAGAGACTGGAGTGAGTGTGAAAAGGGGAGTTGTTGTCTAATGGGTATAGAATTTCTGTTTTCCAAGATGAAAAATTTATAACAATGTGAATATACTTAACATTACTGAAATGTACACTTAATCATAGTTAATATGGTAATTTTTATGTTGTGCGTTTTTACCAGAGTGAAAAAGGGTAAAAAGCTAATATATTTTAGGGCTTAAAATAGGTATTTTTCCAAGATGAAAGTTATGAGTAAACTTAGACCAGAAAATTGACTAATTTTAAATCTACAGAATAAACAGTAGAGCCACATGATGTCGCTGTCTACCATAGAGTGTTCTCTAGGAAGGAAAATACCCGGAGCCCCTTTGTTACTCCAGAGAAGCGGAGGAATAAGGGAAGCAGCAGGACTTTAACAGGGATTCGAATATTTAAATTTTTGCAAAACATGCTCTTCTAATTTGATCAAATCACTGAGGATTGGCAATGGCGTCTTCTATCAGAAGGACCCGAAAGGCCTGGACTCGGCTGCTCTGGCTTCTTCTCTTCGCATTCTGGGAAATGGGGAGCGGTCAGCTCCACTACTCAGTTTCAGAGGAGGCCAAACACGGCACTTTCGTGGGCCGCATCGCGCAGGACCTGGGGCTGGAGCTGGCGGAGCTGGTGCCGCGCCTGTTCCGGGTGGCGTCCAAAACACACGGTGATCTACTGGAGGTAAATCTGCAGAATGGCATTTTGTTTGTGAATTCTCGGATCGACAGGGAGGAGCTGTGCGGGCGGAGCGCGGAGTGTAGCATCCACCTGGAGGTGATCGTGGACAGGCCGCTGCAGGTTTTCCACGTGGACGTGGAGGTTAAGGACATTAACGACAACCCACCAGTATTTCCAATGATAGCAAAGACTATCCGGTTTTCCGAATCGAGGCTGGTTGATTCTTGGTTTCCTCTAGAGGGAGCATCTGATGCAGATATAGGAGTAAACGCTCTTCTCTCCTACAAGCTCAGCTCCAGTGAGTTTTTCTTCCTAGATATACAGACAAATGATGAACTAAGCCAATCTTTGTCTCTCGTCCTGGGGAAATCGCTGGACAGAGAGGAAACTGCCGAGATTAATTTGTTACTGGTGGCTACTGATGGGGGAAAACCTGAGCTCACGGGCACCGTTGAAATACTTATTAAGGTATTAGATGTAAATGACAATGAACCAACTTTTGCCCAATCAGTTTACAAAGTAAAATTGTTAGAGAATACTGCAAATGGGACCTTAGTAGTTAAATTAAACGCTTCTGATGCAGATGAAGGATCAAACAGCGAGATTGTGTATTCACTCAGTAGTGATGTGTCCTCCACTATACAGACTAAGTTTAAAATAGATCCCAGCTCAGGGGAAATCAGAACTAAGGGAAAATTAGATTATGAAGAATCAAAATCCTACGAGATTCAGGTCACTGCAACTGACAAAGGAACCCCGTCAATGTCGGGACATTGTAAAATTTTATTAAAACTTGTGGACATCAATGATAACACACCGGAAGTCTCAATAACGTCTCTCTCACTTCCCATCTCAGAGAACGCTTCCCTGGGCACTGTCATTGCTCTAATCACCGTGTCGGATCGCGACTCTGGGACTAATGGACATGTCACCTGCTCCCTGACGCCACACGTCCCCTTCAAGCTGGTGTCCACCTTCAAGAATTACTACTCGTTGGTGCTGGACAGCGCCCTGGATCGAGAAAGCGTGTCAGCCTATGAGCTGGTGGTGACCGCGCGAGACGGGGGCTCGCCTTCGCTGTGGGCCACCGCCAGCGTGTCCGTGGAGGTGGCCGACGTGAACGACAACGCGCCGGTGTTCGAGCAGCCCGAGTACACTGTGTTCGTGAAGGAGAACAACCCGCCGGGCTGCCACATCTTCTCTGTGTCGGCGCGGGACGCAGACGCTCAGGAGAACGCGCTGGTGTCTTACTCGCTGGTGGAGCGGAGGGTGGGCGATCGCGCGCTGTCGAGCTACGTGTCGGTGCACGCGGAGAGCGGCAAGGTGTACGCGCTGCAGCCGCTGGACCACGAGGAGCTGGAGCTGCTGCAGTTCCAGGTGAGCGCGCGCGACGCGGGCGTGCCGCCTCTGGGCAGCAACGTGACGCTGCAGGTGTTCGTGCTGGACGAGAATGATAACGCGCCGGAACTGCTGGCGCCTAGGGCTGGCACCGCTGCCGGCGCGGTGAGCGAGGTAGTGCCGTGGTCAGTGGGTGCTGGCCACGTGGTGGCGAAGGTGAGGGCAGTGGATGCTGACTCAGGCTACAACGCGTGGCTTTCCTACGAGCTGCAGCTGGGGACTGGCAGCATGCGAATTCCGTTCCGTGTGGGGCTGTACACGGGAGAGATCAGCACAACACGTGCCCTAGAGGAGGCGGATTTGCCTCGCCACCGCCTACTAGTGCTGGTCAAGGACCACGGTGAGCCGGCGCTAACAGCCACGGCCACGGTGCTGGTGTCGTTGGTGGAAAGTGGCCAGGCACCCAAAGCCTCGTCACGGGCGTGGGTGGGCGCCGCGGGCTCAGAGGCTGCGCTAGTGGATGTCAACGTGTACCTGATCATCGCTATCTGCGCGATATCCAGCCTTTTGGTGCTCACGCTGCTGCTGTACACAGCGCTGCGGTGCTCGGTGCCGCCCACTGAGGGTGCGTGCGCTCCGGGAAAGCCCAAGTTGGTGTGCTCCAGCGCCGTGGGGAGCTGGTCTTACTCGCAGCAGAGGCGGCAGAGGGTGTGCTCTGGGGAGGACCCGCCCAAGACTGACCTCATGGCCTTCAGCCCCAGCTTATCTCAAGGTCCAGACTCCACAGAAGAGAGACAGCTCTCAGAATCAGAATATGTAGGAAAGGTGAGTCTTTCAATTTTTCTTACCAATTCTAAAATTTTTTTTTTTAATTCTATATGATTTCTATTATTTAGATTCATAATTCTTCATTTATTTTATATCATCCTACTGTGCGATATTGAGTATGAATTAGAGATCAATTTCTTGCATTTAGTGAACGGTTTGAACAATCTACTTAACTTTTTTCTTATGTTTACATTTTGACATTTCCATCATTAAATCATGAGTAATAGATCTTGAAAGACTGAAAAACACCTCAGCATAATTTGTAAATTAAACATTGCCCATAAACATTTTCTCTTTTAAAAATTGAAAATCACAATCAGAAGAAATTAAAGAATTTGATTAAATAATAAATATTTTCAATTGACACTGTCTATCCATTCTGTCAAACAGGGTTTGGAATAAACTATATTTTGGACATTTCTTAGATTGCTCTTTGGATCAATAATGCCCTTGTCTATGCAATAGTTAATAAGATACATTTTCTTTTCTTTCTTTCTTTTCAAAATTTTTGTTGAGACAGAATCTTGCTCTGTTGCCCAGGCTGGAGTGCAGTGGCATGATCTCAGCTCACTGTAACCTCTGCCTCCTGGGTTCAAGCGATTTTCCTGCCTCAGGCTCCGGAGTAACTGGGATTACAGGAACCCACCACCATGCCTGGCTAATTTAAATTTTTTTATTATTTTTAGTGGAGATGGGTTTTTACTATGATGGCCAGGCTGGTCTTGAACTCCTGGCCTCAAGTGATTCGCCCACCTTGGTCTCCCAAAGTGCTGGGATTACAGGAGTGAGCCACCGCGCCTGGCCTTTTTATTTGTATTTCAAAGTAGCCTGAGCGTGAGTGGATTTTTAATGCCGGAATCTCCAAAAGTATCTATCACAGGTTGTTACAACAAAATCACAGCACTTAGGAATAACTGCTAATCTTAAATATGTTTTTGTAAGTAAAATACCTATTATTTGGTATAAGGATTTCACACTTGCAGAATCTTTGAGTTGTCAGGCAAAAATAGAGAGTTTATTGAGAAAAGAGACCATCTCAATTTTGTTTAATTTGAAAATCTTAACATTTAAAAATCACATTGGGGTTATTCAGGTGGTGGGACTTTTTCTTCATTTAAGTGGAGGCTACTCTAATCCAGTCTTTATGTTAATGGTTGATAAATCATCCTTCCAGTATCATTATCATTAGGCCAATGTATGCAGGCCTCCCACTGCAGAGATTGACTACCTTCTTCTGGCATCTAATTCTATGCCTGGGAATACGTTTTTCATTAATATGAGCTCACTCAGTTTTACCTGGAAGTATCCATATTCCTAATAAAATTGGAGTTTTCTCAAAAGGTATTGGATGACTACATTTTTATTTGAAACCTCTATTTTGGGAAACTAAAACACTGAACGTGACAAGTAAATGTTACACTTGGAAAGAATTTTTTTTTAGGTTTTTCAACCAAAGGAAGATGTATTGCAATGAAATAACTGTCTTAAACAGTTTGCTACTATTTGGTTCTTAGTTATTTGCTCTTTTTTTTCCCCCAAATACATGTGTGTATTGATGAATCATAGAAATAAATTCCACCTAGTAATCTTACCTATAGCCATTTCATAGTTAGGTCAGAATATCCATTTCCAAGTTATACTTGACCACTATGTTTCTACCATAGGTAAATGATAAGCTTTAAAAATTATATATTCATACATGTCCAAATCTCCAGGAGTGACAATCTGTTGCTCTATACGTTATTAAAAAAAATTCTTATTTACACTTTTTTCTTGGTTGTCTAAGAAGATGTCTAGGTGGTAGTAGACACTATTCACTGATACTTTTTCTACACAATGGCTCAATCTTCTCAACTCGTACTTCCTTTAATGTTATCTTCATCTCCTGATAGTGAGTATAGAGTCTACTCTGTTATAAATTCTCATGTGACATTCCATTTTGCAATTAGTATAACTCTTAAAGGTACTGAAATGTGTAGTATTACAATAAGTTGTCAAGGCATCTCATTAATATAAAGTCCATAAAGTTTTAATATTTTAAATTTATCTCGCTATTTTCAAGCTAGCTACCATCTTTCAAAATTCAGCAAAGTGCTAACTGGAATATTAATAGCTATAAATATTTCCTATATCCATGCTTTTCAGAAATAATTTGTAATGTTTACTTCTTCATAATATAGCACAACAGAATCAGTTATAAATTATGAAAGTTTGATATTGACAGATATTAATTTAACTTACATTTTTACTTATCTTGATTGAAAAGTTAATTCAAAATATGTATTCATGAAAAAATTGACGATTTATAACTATTCTAAATATAAATGATAAAATCTGAGTGAGTTGCAGTCCTAGCTTCCATTCAACGAGTACATAGGAAAAAAAAGCTGGAATAAAAACATTTCCCCCAAATATTTAAGTCACATGTTTGATTTCATTTTTAAATGGTCTGGCTATAAGCAAAAATTTATACATTCTTTTATTTCTCTAAATTTGACCTCTTTCCATAAATTTTCTTTGCTCCACTTCTAAATGCTCAGAGAATTCATGCTTCTCACTGAGTTCACAGAGATCTTTAGAATGTTTTATTGTATAGCATTACATATAATGAGTAAATACTGACTTATATACCTATGTTACTTTTCTCTCTTTACTGATTGGTTAAATCGCCAATTCTTTCAAGTAACAACTTTTAAGGAAACTGGAATCTAGAGATTCATCCAGAGTGAAGATAATCAAAAACGTAATTCTTTTATATTGTTAACATTTTAGTATCTACAGGTAAATTCAAATACCTAAACAGTGTGGAAAAAATTTAAACATAATATATTCTTCATTTATGTGATGTGAATGTAACAAATATACAAATCACATTCCAGCAATAGGAAACAAATTTCCTGTTTGAATTTCTCTATAAAGGACTGACTTCTGAAATCTTTATGTAAGTAACAGTCAAGACAGTTGACCAGGTTATAGTTCTTGAAAAAAGGTCATGGGAGTGATTTATAGACATTCTACAAATTTAAACAAAAGTACATATTTTAAAAATTAACAGTTGCTGTAATAATATAAAAGTAGATATATTTATGTTTTAATATATATGGCACACACACATTTTACAAATACTTCAATGTCTCAATGTTTTAATGGTCATAGATCTGGAAGAATCTGGTTTTTCTATCAAATGTAGCTTGCGAGGTAAAGAGGTTAATGGTAAGGTGTCTTGAATCAGATTTAAATACCATCATACCACCAGTTAATATAGTTTTACTTAACTTTTATGTGTTTGTAAAAAGCAAATAATATTGAAACCTATTTCAGAGGATTGTAAGAATTTAATGGGATAATTCCATTAAGAGAAGTAGAAAAGTAGCTATCACATGGAAAACATTTCCAGTAGATGTCCACTGTTGAAACAGGAATCACAATATTTTACTGTATGTCATCAATTAGCACAATTGATAGTGGATCAGTATAAAACTTCTAAGGAAACATTTAGATAAAATATAAGGATTTTAAAGAGTGACCAAATTACAACTGAAACTAGAAATTTTGGGAAAGTTCAAACGACGTATAAGGAAAAGAAGATATATTTACATATTTGATACTTACAAATTTAGCCACATGGTGTCGCTGTCCACCACAAGGTCTTTCTCCGCAAAAGAAATACAGCGTGCATTACGTATTCAGATGCTGCTTTGCTTCATCGTCTCTACAATGTAACGGCGAGGAGTTTAAGAAATGAAGGTAAGGAACTCGAATTATTTTTAAATTTTGGATCAATGTAAAGACAATCTAATATTTGGAAAATGCTTGCAATGTTGTTCACCTGGCGAGAAGATCCTGGAGCCCAGTGCCTGCTGCTTTCTCTTCTGCTCCTCGCATCCTGTGAGGTGGGGAGCGGCCAGCTCCACTACTCCATCTCCGAGGAGGCCAAACACGGCACCTTCGTGGGCCGCATCGCGCAGGACCTGGGGCTGGAGCTGGCGGAGCTGGTGCCGCGCCTGTTCCGGGTGGCGTCCAAAACACACGGGGACCTTCTTGAGGTAAATCTACAGAATGGCATTTTGTTTGTGAATTCTCGGATTGACCGCGAGGAGCTGTGCGGGCGGAGCGCGGAGTGTAGCATCCACCTGGAGGTGATCGTGGACAGGCCGCTGCAGGTTTTCCATGTGGACGTGGAAGTGAAGGACATTAATGACAACGCGCCGGTTTTTCCAGTGGCTGTAAAGAATCTGTTTATTTCCGAATCCCGACAGCCTGGCTCTCGGTTTTCGCTAGAGGGCGCGTCAGATGCAGATATCGGAACAAACTCGTTGTTGACTTACAGTCTTGATTCCACTGAATATTTTACTTTGGACGTTAAAAGAAATGATGAGGAAATTAAATCTCTTGGACTCGTGTTGAAAAAAAATTTAAACCGTGAGGACACGCCTAAGTATCATTTACTAATAACAGCAATTGATGGTGGGAAACCAGAGCTCACTGGCACGACTCAACTAAAGATCACTGTTTTGGATGTAAACGACAACGCCCCAGTGTTTGAGAGGACGATCTATAAAGTCAGATTATTCGAAAATGCACCAAATGGTACCCTAGTGGTGGTCGTTAACGCCACTGATTTGGATGAAGGAGTAAATAAAGATATTGCATATTCTTTCAATACGGACGTATCAGCAGATATTCTGTCAAAATTCCATTTAGATCCAGTCAATGGACACATCAGTGTAAAGGGTAACATAGATTTTGAGGAAAGTAAGTCATATGAAATCCAGGTAGAAGCCACGGATAAAGGAAATCCCCCGATGTCAGATCACTGCACAGTTCTACTGGAAATTGTGGACATCAATGATAATGCACCTGAGTTGGTTATCAAATCACTATCTTTACCTGTATTAGAAGACTCTCCACTTGGCACAGTCATAGCCCTAATCAGCGTGTCCGACCGCGACTCAGGAGTCAATGGACAGGTGACCTGCTCCCTGACGCCACACATCCCCTTCAAGCTGGTGTCCACCTTCAAGAATTACTACTCGTTGGTGCTGGACAGCGCCCTGGACCGCGAAAGCGTGTCAGCCTATGAGCTGGTGGTGACCGCGCGAGACGGGGGCTCGCCTTCGCTGTGGGCCACGGCCAGCGTGTCCGTGGAGGTGGCCGACGTGAATGACAACGCGCCAGCGTTCGAGCAGCCTGAGTACACGGTGTTTGTGAAAGAGAACAACCCGCCGGGCTGCCACATCTTCACGGTGTCGGCGCGGGACGCGGACGCTCAGGAGAACGCGCTGGTGTCCTACTCGCTCGTGGAGAGGCGGGTGGGCGAGCGTGCGCTGTCGAGCTACGTGTCGGTGCACGCGGAGAGCGGCAAGGTGTACGCGCTGCAGCCGCTGGACCACGAGGAGCTGGAGCTGCTGCAGTTCCAGGTGAGCGCGCGCGACGCGGGCGTGCCGCCTCTGGGCAGCAACGTGACGCTGCAGGTGTTCGTGTTGGACGAAAACGACAACACGCCAGCACTGCTGGCTTCTCGGGTGGGTGGCATCGGTGGCGCAGTGAGCGAGCTGGTACCGCGGTCTGTGGGTGCCGGCCAAGTGGTGGCGAAGGTGCGCGCGGTGGATGCTGACTCCGGCTACAACGCTTGGCTTTCGTACGAGCTGCAGCCGGGAACTGGCAGCGCGCGCATCCCGTTCCGCGTGGGGCTGTACACCGGCGAGATCAGCACGACGCGTGCCCTGGACGAGGTAGACACCCCACGCCAGCGCCTCCTGGTGCTGGTGAAGGACCACGGTGAGCCCTCATTGACCGCCACGGCCACGGTGCTGGTGTCGCTGGTGGAGAGTGGCCAGACACCCAAGGCCTCATCGCGGGTGTCCGCTGGCTCCGCGGGCCCTGAGACTGCCCTGGTGGATGTCAACGTGTACTTGATCATCGCCATCTGCGCGGTGTCCAGTCTGTTGGTGCTCACGCTGCTTCTATATACTGCTCTGCGGTGCTCGGCTGTGCCAACCGAAGGCGCGTGTGGGCCAGTGAAGCCCACGCTGGTGTGCTCCAGCGCAGTAGGAAGCTGGTCATACTCGCAGCAGAGGCAGCAGAGGGTGTGCTCTGGAGAGGGGTTGCCCAAGACCGACCTCATGGCTTTTAGCCCTAGCCTTCCACCTTGTCCAATTAGCCGGGATAGAGAGGAGAAACTGGATGTGGACGTTGATCTCTCAGCCAAAGTGAGTAATCTTTATTTACTCTTTCCCAATGTCTTTTTCATTCCTCAATGTTTTCACTCCTTTGGAAACAAGTTAATAGTTAAGTATGAATTATGTGATTCATAGACTTTTCCAGTTACTGGTTGTGTGGTTAAAATGTTAAGATTTTTGTTGCTAATTTTTGAACCAAATCAGCAGTAAGTAGTGAGATCCACATTTATAGTTTTGTTTTGTTGGTAAGTGCAGTAGTAGGATTATTTTATTGCTAAATGGCTGGGTAAAAACAAATGTTTGTTCTTAGATGAATTGCATTATTTAGAGAATTTGACTTCGACTTGTTTTGCACTTACCCCTGCCGAGTGCTTCTTCAATATATTTTGCTATTTTAATTTGGACTTCCCACTACATGTTAGTACCAATGTTACTTGCTCATTCTGTGAGTTCGCCTAAATGCTTATGACTCGCAGTTTCAAAAATTAGATCATTACACCTGTTGTCTTTTGTGGAACATTTTTTATTCTCTTATTCATTTGTTTGGAGTCGCAATCCTTTTTTTTTACTTGAATATGATTCATTTTAGGCCCTGTGCTCTCATTTGGCCATACTGTTTATTGTTTTTTGATTGCCCATTTGGGAAAAAAATCGACAATAACGATTGTATTTAGAATGTATCTTTGTCCATCTTCAGTTTATCACTACTTTATTACTAATAACTAAAATAGCAATATCAAGTGAAAATTTAATAGTTCTGTAGTATATTTATATATTAATTTTAAAGAATGTTTTAAATCTTTTAAAAAATAATTTTCAATCTAAACAATACCTTGAAAATAATTATGATATCTAATTTTAAAACTATCCATACTAGCAAAACTTTCTATTTACTAGTGTCATTTGCATAACATACTAAGGATGCTAATATGAAATAAGTTTGATAAGTGAATGTTATTACTGTTTACCTTCTCTGAATACCATCCTGCCTATTAATGTGTGCCATGCAGTAAGCAGAAAACTCCAAATAACTGAAAACAAATGAGATTTAAGTGAGACTTTCTAATCTCTCCCCCTCATATTTGGTTATCTCCTCTAGCAATTAGTTGGACTCCCATTTAAGTTTCCCTGCCACTAGAGAGATATAGTAACCAACTGAAACCTGGTTAATACTCATTGACATTGTGGGAGGTCTAACATGTGAAATGGATACGTTTCTTGACTCCTCTCTTTCCCCCCACTTCTATTTTCTTTATTTCCTTTTTTGGCACTATCCTCTGTTGCTCCCTTGTCCATCAAGTAGTAGCCATAGCATGTCCATCTCAGGTCAATATTTTTAAAATTTAGTTCTGTTATCAGCCTCTTGTATATATAATAGAGTCAGCCAAAGTGCTTGTCTTCCCACATATGGAACTTCAATCTTCAAATCCAGCTTGCCTCTTGAAATTTTTGTCTAACAAGATTCTTGGCAGAGACATTTTGAAGACTTCAGAGTTTTCACTTCAGAAATGTATTATTGATGCTATGCCAAGTAAATACTGAATAGCTACCAAATAAACATCTTTTTCTATTCTACTGCATTCTGCATCTGTACATTAAAATATTTGGTAAATGAAAATATTACAAATGAAATGGGTGAAAATGGAATTCTTTCTCCTTTTTTTCAATGTGCTTGATGTCAATGATCATTTTGTAAAAATCTTGTTTGGGTCCCCAAATAGTGAAAGTACTCTGATTTCTGTTTTGATTCAGAAATTTGGTGTTTTGTTGTTGTTGTTTTTTTGGGTTCTGTGTGTGTGTGTGTGTGTGTTTGTGTGAGTGTAGCTCTTTATAGAGAGGGAGCCTAAAGCTATTTTCACTAGATTGATTTTTTTATTTAGACAAACAGGATGAAAAGAACTTTATGAACATAGGAGACAAAGGAAGTTTTTACATGGCTACCATTATGTCTTTTTATATGAAATTTCTTTATGTAGAAAAATGTATTGTGATTTATTTATTGGGAAGTCTTCATTGCCTGTTAAAACCCAGGATGATTCAAAGATCATGACTACCAAGAATTGGAATAAAAATTAAGCTAAAACTCAAGTTGTCAACATGGAACTTGAAATATATCTTAATGGGGGATATGTCTAAAAAATTTTTTTGTATCTTTATAAAATTTTAGAGGCTGTTGAAAAACCACATTTTCCCAACTAGCTATGCAATCACCTTAAATTTTATTAGGCAATGGAAGAAAACCAAATCTTTGTTACAGGGTAAATATTCAGCAAATATTAGGTAAGTACCTCTGAGCTATTAAACAATTAAGATGCAACTATTCCCTTTAAAATTTATATTTTGAAAAAGGACACACATACTTCAATGCTTATAAGAGATACATTAATGTAATAAATTGTTCATGTGTTTCAACCTTAGTGCGCAGTTTGTAAAAGAAGGAAAAATGGCTGTTCAATTGGATTGATCATGACATTCTTCATGGATCAGGGAAGTTTTAAGTGGTTATAAAGTGGGGTAAATTGGCTTTAGAAGAGTTTAGAAATGATGTGGATTACTTACAAACAGGACAAAATGAACATATCTGTTTAGTAAAAAATGTTATTGGAAGCAGGAAATATTCAGTTTGGCTAAAATATGTAAGCACTATAGGACAAAGTAGAAGCTTAGGCATATTACATAATGGAGAACAAGCAGGTACTTACAAACTGTAAGAGTCTAAGTGAGAATACCAACCTTGCTCATGGGAGCAAATGAGTTCCGATGAATACAATTATTTGGAATGCTTTTCCATGCAAGCTATTTGCTATAACTTTCTGCTTCCTTGCACTTTCAGTCCCGACATGACTCAAGGAAGGCATTCAATTAAATGCTGATGGTCTTTGATTCTTTTATAAAACGTCTGCAAATTTCCTTTCAATGGCTTGTTCTTGGTACCAGAAGTTCCCTAGAGATCAGTCCCCTCAAGTTTACAGCACCAGAAATACTGTGGTGAAGAGGGTGTTATCATTAATAATAATAAAAAAGCCCTGGAATTATTGGGAACACAAGGAATCTGTTATGAGTTTTTCTAATCAACACTTTACAGTTGCATGTTTATAAAGTGTATATTAACTATAGTTAGGTCTCTGTAATACTCAAAACCTGTGTTGAAAAAAGTATTTCCGCTGAAGTAAAAGTTACCTCTATGGTGAAACTAAGGGTCACACTCAATCAATCAGTCATACTATGTGTACCACAGTTATACAAAATGTAATTCTATTCTACAAAACTGCTGAAAGAATAAACAAAAACAAGTAGTTTATAGTAGAGCCTGGGTTTCCACAGTTGCTACTTACGGTTTGGAGCCACATGATGTCGCTCTTTACCATAAAATACACGAGAGAAGAAAGAAGAGGGGAAATTCCTGCTATTCTTACTGGAAGGAACGATGAACACTCTTCGGAGTCTGAGATATGGAGGATGCAGCTGCACTTGACTGACCGATCAAAAGATTTATCTTGATTTCGAGAAAAGATATTTAATCAGAATGAAGTATTGTGCACTAAAGATGGAGTTTTTCTGGGGAAGAGGCCAGGAATCCCGGCGTCTGCTGCTCTTGCTGCTTCTCCTTGCAGCCTGGGAGGCAGGGAACGGTCAGCTCCACTACTCGGTCTTCGAGGAGGCCAAACACGGCAACTTCGTGGGCCGCATCGCTCAGGACCTGGGGCTGGAGCTGGCGGAGTTGGTGCCGCGCCTGTTCCGGGTGGCGTCCAAGGGCCGCGGGGACCTTCTGGAGGTAAATCTGCAGAATGGCATTTTGTTTGTGAATTCTCGGATCGACCGCGAGGAGCTGTGTGGGCGGAGCGCGGAGTGCAGCATCCACCTGGAGGTGATCGTGGACAGGCCGCTGCAGGTTTTCCATGTGGACGTGGAGGTGAAGGACATTAACGATAACCCTCCGGTGTTCCCAGCAACACAAAAGAACCTGCTCATCGCGGAATCTAGGCCGCTTGACTCTCGGTTTCCACTAGAGGGCGCATCGGATGCAGATATCGGGGAGAACGCCCAGCTCACTTACAGACTGAGCCCAAATGAATACTTTTCTCTGGAAAAACCATCCGATGACGAGCTGGTAAAAGGTCTTGGGCTTATATTACGGAAATCTTTAGACAGAGAAGAAGCTCCGGAGATATTTTTAGTGCTTACAGCCACTGATGGAGGTAAACCCGAGTTGACTGGCACCGTTCAGTTACTCATCACAGTACTGGATGCCAATGACAATGCCCCAGCTTTTGACAGAACCCTTTATAAGGTGAGGTTACCAGAAAATGTTCCTAATGGAACATTGGTAATTAAACTTAACGCCTCAGATTTAGACGAAGGATTGAATGGGGACATTGTTTATTCATTCTCAAATGATATTTCCCCGAATGTGAAATCCAAGTTTCACATAGATCCAATTACTGGACAAATTATTGTAAAGGGATATATTGATTTTGAAGAAAGCAAATCCTATGAAATTATTGTAGAGGGCATTGATAAGGGACAGCTCCCACTTTCTGGCCATTGTAGAGTTATTGTGGAAGTAGAAGACAACAATGATAATGTTCCAGATTTGCAATTCAAGTCGTTATCACTTCCAATTAGAGAGGACGCTCCACTGGGTACAGTCGTTGCCCTGATCAGCGTGTCTGACAAAGACGTGGGCGTCAATGGACAGGTGACCTGTTCCCTGACGCCACATGTTCCCTTCAAGCTGGTGTCCACCTTCAAGAATTACTATTCGTTGGTGCTGGACAGCGCCCTGGACCGCGAGAGCGTGCCAGCCTACGAGCTGGTGGTGACCGCGCGGGACGGGGGCTCCCCTTCGCTGTGGGCCACAGCCAGTGTTTCTGTGGAGGTGGCCGACGTGAACGACAACGCACCTGCGTTTGCGCAGCCCGAGTACACGGTGATCGTGAAAGAGAACAACCCGCCGGGCTGCCACATCTTCACTGTGTCGGCTCAGGACGCGGACGCACAGGAGAACGCGCTGGTGACCTACTCGCTGGTGGAGCGGCGGGTGGGCGAGCGCGCGCTGTCGAGCTACGTGTCGGTGCACGCGGAGAGCGGCAAGGTGTACGCGCTGCAGCCGCTGGACCACGAGGAGCTGGAGCTGCTGCAGTTCCAGGTGAGCGCGCGCGACGCGGGCGTGCCGCCTCTGGGCAGCAACGTGACGCTGCAGGTGTTCGTGCTGGACGTGAACGATAATCCGCCGGCACTGCTGGCGCCTCGGGTGGGTGGCATCGGTGGAGCAGTCAGCGAGCTGGTGCCGTGGTCTGTGGGTGCCGGCCACGTGGTGGCGAAGGTGCGCGCAGTGGATGCTGACTCGGGCTACAACGCGTGGCTTTCGTACGAGCTGCAGCCGGGGACTGGCGGCGAGCGCATCCCGTTCCGCGTGGGGCTGTACACGGGGGAGATCAGCACAACGCGGGCCCTGGACGAAGCGGACGCTCCGCGCCACCGCCTGCTGGTACTGGTGAAGGACCACGGCGACCCTGCACTTACGGCCACTGCCACCGTGCTGGTGTCGCTTGTGGAGAGTGGCCAGGCGCCAAAGGTTTCCTCGCGGGCTTTGGCGGGCGCTGTGGGTCCGGAGGCTGCTCTGGTGGATGTCAACGTGTACCTGATCATCGCCATCTGCGCGGTGTCCAGCCTTTTGGTGCTCACGCTGTTGCTGTACACAGCGCTGCGGTGCTCGGCGCCGCCCACCGATGGCGGGTGCGCGCGGGGCAAGCCCATGCTGGTGTGCTCCAGCGCGGTGGGGAGCTGGTCAAACTCGCAGCAGAGGAGGCCGAGGGTGTGCTCCGGGGAAGGCCCACCCAAGACCGACCTCATGGCCTTCAGCCCCAGTTTATCTGACTCTAGGGACAGAGAAGATCAGCTGCAGCCAACTGAGGAATCCTTTGTAAAGGTTAGTGTATAACATTCTTTTGTTTAATTTTCGTATTGTTTTTCCCTATCAACTTCTTCGTAAATTGATTTCTAAGAATCAAATTTCCCTGGGTTAAAGTTTTACCTTTTTTTACATATCGATTTTAAGTAGTCTTTTGGAATTATAGGACATCAGAACAATATATATTGCTTTCCTTCATTTTTTATGCTGCATTATTCAATGCATATTAACATAACTGTAATTTCTAGCAAATTTACATTATATTTACCTTATTTATTTTTGGTAATAACATTTTAGAAAACATATTACTATTATTTAACCTATAACACATAAACAAATGGGCACAGGCTGAAATAATGAAGCTCCATAAATTGTATGGAAGTGAAAACCTCTGTTGCCTCCATCCCGAAGCCTCTCGCGTGCACCTGCCAAATCACTTCCCTTATTTTTCCTCCATTGTACCCACACATTTGCCTGTTATAACTGTGGTTGCTTGGGGCCTTTTTTGGAAACTTTAATTGGAATTGCACAAAATGTATGCGCATTTGTGTGTTGTTTGTATATCACTCACTGTATATGAAATCATCCATGCAGTTGTAGTTCATTTAATTCTGTTTCTAGTACAGTTTCATAAATATGCTATACATTATTTATTCTACTGTTTAGGATTTTGCATTGTGCCTCAATGTTTATTTCAAATAATGCCATCATAAATATATTGTACGTTTCTTTGATGCCTACATACACAGATTTCTCCTAACTTTTTGCCTCAGGGTTGTGTTTGTGGGTCACAGAATATGTGTGGATCTTTGTCTTTAGTAGCTAACACCAACTAATTTTCCAAGATGTTTTTACCTATTTACGTTCCCAGTAGCATATGAGGCTTTCTGCTGCTCCACATCATCTCTGCATTTGTCAGATTATTTTCATGTTAGTCATTTTACTCGGTGAGTTGTGTTATCTCATTTTGAAATTATTTCATGTTTAAATGAGATTTAGTGACTTTCTATTTTATTTTTGGCCATTTTTATATCTTATTTTGTGCAATAGCTGTTCAATTCTATTTCTCTATTCTTTTGTTTTTTTTTCTCTTATTTTTAGCTTCCATGAAACTTGATTTCTTCATCTTGTGTTTTTCCTATTACTTAAAAAAATCTTATATTCTGAATATAATTCCTTTTTTAGTAGTTTTCAACCTCATGGCTTGTTTTTAACTTTTTTTTTTGTCTTTGGTGAATAGAAAGTCTTAATTTTTATTAAACTCAATTTATTAATTTTTGCTTCTGATTCTATGTCATAAAGATAATTTTCTGTGATATCTTTTATTACATTGTTTACATTACATCTACAGTCCATTTAGAATATACATATTCTTATCATTGTTGGGAAACAGAGATTAAGATTTATTTTTTACTACCATTTTTTTTGTTAGAGTTTTAAAATGAGCTGGAAGTGTTCCCTCTCCTTCATTTTTTTTTTTTTTGGAAGAATTTGAGAACAATTGACATTGATTATTCTATAAAAGTTTGGTAGAATTCTCCAGGAAAGACGCCTGGTCTTGGGCTTTTAAAATTGTTGTTGTTAGAAGGTTTGGATTACTGATTCAATCTCCTTGCTAGTTTTAGTTTTGGTCAGCTATTTTATTGCTTCATGATTTAGTCTTGGTAGTTTGTATGTTTCTAGGAATTAATCAGTTTCTTCTAGGTTATTTAATTTGTTGGTATATAATTATAGTTGCCTCTTATAATTATGGCATTAGTTGTAATGTCACCTCCTTTTTTTCTGATTTCTAGTCTCTCTTTTTTTTCCTAGTTTAGCTAAGGGCTTGTCAATTTTGTTGTTTTTTTGAAAAGTCAACTAAGTTTAAAAAATTATTTTAAACTTTTTATTTCATTTATTTTTGCTCTAATGTTTATTAAAAGATTTTCTCCCTTGCTTTGAGCTTCCTCATTTGTACTTTTTTCCTAGTTCCTTGAGTTGTAAAGTTAAGTTGTTTATTTGAGATGTTTCTTCTTTCTTCATTTTTAGCATAGGCATTTACAACTTCCTTCTTTGTTTTTGTTTTCATTTTTAAGAGACAAAGTCTTGCTATGTTGCCCACGCTGGAGTACAGAGGTTCAATCATAGCTCCCTGAAGGTATTCCTTGTGCCGTGGTATCCCAAAGCACTGGGATTACAGGTGTTAGCTACTGAGCTTACCCAGCTTAATCTTCCTTCTTAGTGCTGCTTTTATCGTATCCCATAAGTTTTGTATGTTGTGTTTTCATTTTCATGTATCTTTTTTTTTTTTTTTTTTTTTTTTTTTTTTTTTTTTTTTTTTTTTTTTTTTTTTGTTTCGCTCTTGTTACCCAGGCTGGAGTGCAATGGCGCGATCTCGGCTCACCGCAACCTCCGCCTCCTGGGTTCAGGCAATTCTCCTGCCTCAGCCTCCTGAGTCGCTGGGATTACAGGCATGTGGCACCATGCCCAGCTGATTTTTTGTATTTTTAGTAGAGACGGGGTTTCACCATGTTGACCAGGATGGTCTCGATCTCTTGACCTCGTGATCCACCCGCCTCGGCCTCCCAAAGTGCTGGGATTACAGGCTTCAGCCACAGCGCCCGGCCCCCATTTTCATGTATCTTAACATATTTTCTAATTTATCTTTTGATTTCCCCTTTGACCCACTAGGATTCAAAATTCTGTTGTGTAATTTCTACATATTTGCAGATTTTCCAGTTTTAATTCCACTATTGGTTTCTAGTTTTATTCCACTGTGGTCAGAAAAGATATTTAGTAAGATTTCACCTTCTTGAATTTATTAAGACTTGTTTTGTGACCTGACATGTGATCTATCCTGGAAAATGCTCTGAGTATGCTTGAGAAGAATGTAGATTCTGCTGCTGTTGGGTGGAATTTTCTGTATATGTCTGTCAGTTTCATTTCACCTATAGTGTTGTTCAAGTCCTCTGCTTCCTTACTGATTTTCTGTCTGAATGTTCTATTCCTTATTGAAAGTAGGGTACCAAAAACTTCTACTACAGTCATATCACTTAATGATGGAGATACATTCTGAGAATTATATCATTAGGTGATTTAATCACTGCAAACATGAGAGTGTACTTACATATTTACAGAAATCTAGATAGCCTACTACAGACCTAGGCTGTATGATCTATTGCTTCTAGGCCACAAACCTGTACATATGTTAACTGGACTGAATACTAGAGGCAATTGTAACACATTGGTGAGTGTTTATTTTTTATTTTTATTTTTTTTCACTTTTTTTTTTTAAAGATGGGGTTTCACCATGATGGCCAGGCTGGTCTTGAACTCCTGACCTCAGGTGTTCCACCCACCTTGGCCTCCCAAAGTGCTAGGATTACAGGCATGAGCCACCACACTGGTGAGTATTTATATACCTAAATATATCTGATCATTTAAAAGGTACAGTAAGAACACTGTATAGATTTTTAAAATGGTGCACCTGGATAGGGTACTTACCCTGTGAATGGAGGTTGCAGGACTAGAAATTTCTCTGGGTGAGTCAATGAGTGAATGGTGAGTGAATGTGAAGGCCCAGGACAGTACTGTACACTAATGTAGACTTTAAAACACTATACATTTAGGCTATGCTAAATTTATATTAAAAATCCTTTTATAATCTGGGCATGATGGCTCATGCCTATAATCCCAGCACTTTGGGAGGCTGAGGAGGGAAGATCACTTGAGCCCAGGAGTTTGAGACCAGCCTCAGCAACATAGTGAGACCCTGTCTCTATAAAATAATTTTAAAAAATTAGCTAGGTGTGGATACATACACCTGCAGTTCTAGCTACTTGGGGATTGGGAGGGTCCTTGAGTCGAGGATGTCAAGGCTACAGTGAGCCAAGGTTGTGCCACTGAACCCCAGCCTGAGCAACAGCGTGAGATTCTGTCTCAATTTATTTTTCTTTCTTCAATAATAAATTAACCTTAACTTACTGTAACTTTTTTTACTTTATAAACTGTTAATCTTTTTAACCTTTTGACTTTTTTGTCATAACACTTAGCTTAAAACACAAACACATTGTACAGCTCTACAAAAATATTTTCTCTTTATATCCTTATTTTACAAGCTTTTCTGACTTTTAAAATGTTTAATTTTTCATTTTTACTTAGTGTTTTTTTTTGTTGTTGTTGTTGTTAAAAATGAAGATACAAACACCCATACTAGCCTTGGACTATATTCGGTCAGGATCATCAATATCACTGTCTTCTACCTCCATACCTTGTCCAACTGGAAGGTCTTCTAGGACAATTACACATATGATGGTATGACCTCCTCTGATAACAATATCTTCTGGAATACCTACCAAAAGACTTGCCTGAGGCTGTTTTATGGTCAACTTTGTTTTAGTTGACTTTTTTCTTATAAGTAGAAAAAGTACATTCTAAAATACCGTTAAAAACTATACTATAGTAAGTACATAAAGCAGTAACATTTATTATCTGTATCAAGTATTATATACTGTACATTACTGTCCATAATTGTATGTGCTATCTTGTAATTTTATATGACTGGCAGTGCGATAGGTTTGTCTGCACCAACATCACCACAAATATGTGAGTAGTGTGCTACATTATGACTGCTACATCATCGCTAGGTAATAGGAATTTTTCAGTTCAATTATAACCTTATGGGACTACTCTTGTACATGTGGTCTGTCATTGGTTGAAATGTTGTTATACAGCACTTGACTGTATTTGTGTTGCTATCTATTTCTCCATTTCTGTGAATGTTTGCCTCATTTATTTAGGCATTTTAATGTTGGGTGCATATATATTTATAATTGTTGTATCTTTCTGGTGAATTGACCTTTTATCATTATATAATGTCCTTCTTTGTCTCTTATGACACTTTTTGACTTAAAGACTATTTTGTCTGATGAATCCATTTTCACATTTTCACTCTTTTGGTTATAATTTGCATGAATTTAAAAAATATCCTTTAACTTTCATCTTATTTATGTCTTTAAGTCTAAAGTGAATCTCTTGTAGTCAGCATTTAATTGGGTCTTAAAAAATCAATTCAGCCACTTTGTATCTTTTGATTGGGGGAGTTTATTCCATTTTTATTTAAAGTAATTATTGATAGAGCATGACTTATTGTTGCCACTTTAATTGTTTTTTGTCTGGCTTGTAGACTTTTTGCTCCTCTTTCCTTCTCTTACTGTCTTCCTTTGTGTTTTATTGATATTTGTAATGCTTTGTTTTTGTTCCTTTCCTGTTTTCTTTTGTATATCTTCCATAGGTATTTTCTTTGTGGTTACCATGGGGCTTAAATTTTAAAACTCTTATAAAAATCTATTTTAAATTGATAGCATTTTTACTTCAATTACAAAACAAAACTCATTACTTTTACTTCTCCCCTACCCACATTTTATGTTATTGATGTGGCAAAATACAGCTTTTTATATTGTATATACATTAACATTATTTTATAGTTAGTTTTTCTGTACTTTTGTCTTTTAACCAGATTTTAAAATATCAGATTTTAAAGTGACTTATGTACCACCATTACAGTATTATAGTATTCAGTCTTTGTCTATATATTTGTCTTTACTAGTGAGCTTTACACTTTAATATACCTGTGTATTTCTGTTTAGCATCCCTTAGTTTTAACTTGAAAGACTTCTTTTTAACATTTCCTATAAGGCAAGTCTAATTGTGATCACCTTCAGCTTTTGTTTAACTGGGAAGGTCTCTATCTCTTTTTCATTTTTGAAGAAAAACTTTGGTGTATTTCGTATTCTTGGTTGGCAGTTCTTTTTCTTTTCAGCAATTTCAGTATAACATCTCATTTCCTTCTGGCTAGCAAGGTTCTACTGAGAAATCTACCGGTAGACTTAGGGGTGTTCTCTTGTATATTATGAGTCATTTTTTTTTGGTGCTGCTTTCTACATTAATAACGTTTCTTGAATCCTGATGTCCATTTCCTTCTTCATATTTGGGAAGTTTTCAGGTGTAAATTTTAAAAATAAGCTGTCTGTCATTTTCTCTCTCTGCCTCGTCTTTTGAAACTTCATAATGAGTAGAGCAGCCCGCTTGAGGATGTCTTATCAATCTCTTAGCCTTTCTTTACTCTCTTTCATTTATTGTTCTTTTTGCTACTCTGTCTGGATAATTTCAAACTATGTGTCCTTGAGTTCACTGATTCATTCTTCCACTTGACTAAGTGTGCTGTTGAACATGTCTGTAAAATTTTTAGGTCAATTATTGTATTCTTCACTTCCAAAATTTCTTATTAGCTCTTTTAAATATTTTCTTTTTGCCGAAATTCTCATTCTGCTTATGTATCATTTTCCTGAGCTCACTTTATGACAATTATTTTGAATACTTTGTCAAGTAATTCACATAGCTCTATTTCTTTAGGTTTTGTTTCTGGAGATGTGTGTGTGTGTGTGTGTGTGTGTGTGTGTGTGTGGATTGGGCCATGTTTCCTGTTTCCTCACATTTCTTGTTACTTTGTGTTAATACCTATACATTAAAAACAAAATACAAAAACACTCCAGCTACCTCTCCCAGACTTTATGGCCTGGATTTGGTACATGAAAATATCTTTACTAATCAGCCTGGACTGGCTAGAGATTCTGGGGACCTTTCAAACCTTTTCTGTGGATGAATCTTCTATGGACTTGTGTTTATAGTTCCTAATTAGAGGGACCTGCCAGTTTTTGTTTTTTTTTTTTTAGAAGTTCTAATCTTTTGCCCTTTGTAGTATCTGTGTGCTGTACTGCAGGCCTTCTGGAGCAACAATATTCACTCAGCTCTTTTAGATTCTGAGAAGCCCTCAGTTATAGATTCTGCTGACTCCTATCAGTGCCTTGAGTTAGGTGAGACAGAAACTAGTCCCTTGGACTGCCCACTAAAAATCAGAAACTTTGGATGCATGTTCTACTCTTATGTTTCCTTCATGAGGGAGAGATGGCTGAGCTGAGTTGTGCTCTGTGTGCTGTGTCACAGGTCCTGAGGAGCATCAGCCCACTACCCAGCTCTTCATTACCCTCAACTGCCCTCAGGAATCTAGAATATGCCACGTTCCATCAATGCTCTGAGACATGCAAGACAGCCTCCCTGAAAAATCAGAACATTGAATACATGCTTTACTTTCTCTTTCCCTTCTCAGGGAGAAGCCAGGAGCTGAGAGTTTCCTCCTGTTGAATGGGACTATTGCTGCATAGGACTAGAGGGAAAGTGCCCCAGATTTTCCTATCAGTTCTGATACAGCTAGTTGTGTACTGCTTGAAGCACAGGATCCTCTTAACTGGTTTCTGGATTTATCACCATGTGAGCTGGTCCTTGTATTGTTGTTGAGTTGGTATATCTGTGGAGGGCCTGGGAATTCCTATAATAGCGTCTTGCTGATGTCACTACCTCTGATATCTTTTTAGGTTATATATGCTTTTATAAATTATTTTATTGATTTCCTCTTTTACTTCCTCTTTTATTGATTATAACACACATCCTTGACTTATTACCTCAATTAAATCAATACTTTTACTACTTCCAGACAATGTTAAGACCTTGAATCATTACACCATTTACTTGTAACCCCCCCCTTTTTTTTTTTTTACTGATATGCCTTTCAATTATTTATGTATTCTAGACACACAATACATTATTATCATTGTTTCATTAATACTATTGTTAACACAGTTAACACCTATTTGTATTTCTTTCTGGAATCATATTCCTTGTGAAGAAATTAATATTTCCTTTAGTGTGGCCTGCTGGTAAAGAAACCTTTAAGTTTTTATATATCTGGAAATGTCTTAATTTTACTATCACTTTTGAGAAATCATTTTGGGTATTGAATGGAAGTTACTTTTGTCAGCACTTTTAAGATGGCATTCCATGGTCTTCTTTTGAGATGATGGTTGTCAAGTTCATTGTTCAATTAGTATGTCTTTTTTTTTCTCTCTAGCTACTTTATATACTTTCTCTGTTTTTTAAATTTTGTTTTTAACAGCTTTATTATTATATGCCCAGTATTAGTTTGCTTTGATTTTAATCTGGCTTGCAGTTTTCAAAGCTTCTTATATCTGTGGGTTAATATATTTTATCCGTTTAAGAGAAGATTTAGCAGTATGCCTTCAAATACTGCTACTACTTCATATTTTCTTTCCTATTCTTCTGTGACTATAAGTACATGTATGTTAAATCTTTTCACTATATCCCTTGCCTTTTATATGGCATTTCTGTTTTAAAATCACTTTTTTTCTTTGTTTCATTGTCTATATTTTATTCTGACCCATCTTTTACTTTAGGAATTTTATCTTGTTATTCCAGGCCACTGTCAAAATCATCAATTGAATTATTAACTTCAATCATGGCATTTTTCAGTTTTATAACTTTATTTTTCTTTTTAAAAATAGATTTCTAACTTGGGTACTGGCTGATTTTAAAAGAAACTTTTCTCCCACCAAGTTCTCAATCACTTGATCTTGGATTTTAAAATTAGATATAACCTGAGAGATTATCATTTTTCTCCATTTAATGATGAATCAAGCTAGGTATGGTGGCTCATGCCTGTAATCCCACCACTTTTGTGGGCCATCATGGGAGGATTGCTTGAGCCCAGGATTTCAAGATCAGCCTGGGTATTATCGGGAAACTCCATCTTTACAAAAAATCAAAAAAAAATTGCTAGATTGGTGGTGCACACCTGTGGTCCCAGCTACTTGGGAGGCTGATGTTGGACAATAACTTGAGCCTGAGGCCGCAATGAACCTTGGTTGTACCACTGCACTCCAGCCTGGGTGAGAGTGAGACTCTTTGTCAGCTAGTTGTATAAAATCAACTATAGCTAGAGGCATAAAAAAAGATGCCTGAGATTACATCTCTTGAATTTAGCTTCATTGTCCCTTTCCACTAAGTGAGATCATTTGACATTAATGAGTGCAATATAATTGCATAAAAATGATTAATTTAATTTTTCACTGTCTCAGATATATGCTAGAACTTTTCTCATATTTTCTATTCAAAGAAGATATATAATATGGATATATTAGCGCAGTCCTTTATAAGGCAGTTATACCTTTCTCTGTGAATCATACAGGCCTTGCTAAGATGTGTGTTATATGTACATGGTATCCTTTCTTACTATCCTTGTAGTAGAATTAATTTTCCTACAAAATTATTTTTTGAAGGATCAAGTGACATGTGCATAAATTATTATACATTTGTATACAATTGCGTCAACATTTCCTCTTCTCTGCGATCTGGTATATCCATATAATTTCTACAGATACACGAAGAAAGATTATAGCTTATTAAAATTTTATTCTGGGTTTTGTGAAGAATAAAAGATATTTATACCCTTATGAAGATCACATTTTTTAATGTTACTGTATTTCTAAAGGTTTTTAGTGAATTAAATGGAGACACTTTAAAACACTACACAGTTTTAAATCTAAATTTTTTCTTAAGGAAGAAGTTCTATTTACACAATGGTGTGTAAACATGACTGAAATATCTAAAGGAGAGATTAACTGGATCAATCAAAAAAATAATCTATAATATTTGATTGAAAAAAAGACTTGGAAGAAGATTTTTAAAAATGTTATTTTCCCGTGGAGTCTCCCGTGGAATTCAGGTTAGATAATCTATAGTTATTGAGAAAGGAGTATTTAAAATAAGAGTTGATGACTGTAACACAAATACAAGTGATAATTCAAAAAGTAAATATAATTTAACAGATGCCAAGATGAATCAAATGTCGAGTTTTGTTTTCTCCCGAAATATCCATATAATTATATAAGATATTTTTTCCAGACTGAGAGGGGCATGTGAACTGACTTTGTTAATGACTTTTTCTCCATTGAGTATCTCTTTTAAAATATTCAGTATTTAGGTCTGGGCACGATGGCTCATGCCTGTAATCCCAGCACTTTGGGAGGCTGAGGCAGGCGGATCACGAGATCAGGAGTTCGAGATCAGCCTGACCAACATGGTGAAACCCTGTCTGTACTAAAAATACAAAACTTAGCCGGGCTGGTGGCACACACCTGTGATCCCAGCTACTCGGGAGGCTGAGGCAGGAGAACTGCTTGAACCCGGGAGGTGGAGATTGCAGTTAGCTGAGATTGAGCCACTGCACTCCAGCCTGCACATCCGAGTAAGACTTTGTCTCAAAAAAAGAAAAAAAAAATCCCTCAGTATTATAATACTCTGCATATTACAGTACACACATTCTTAATACTACACTGTTAATTTGACTTTTAAATACTTAATATTTATTTTTTTCAAAGGCTATCTTTGTGTATTTTGCATAGAATTCTATAATTGATGCCATAGCTTCGTAGTTTTACATTATTTACTGTGATATAATAGAAAGTGGCTAACACCAGCTAATGCTATTTTCTAAATATTATATTTTCTTGATGTTTTTACCATTGTGTATTAAACTATTTAAAAATTATCAGTATGAAATCTATTAGGCAAATAGTCTTGGAAACTGATTTGTGTTTCAATGACCCAAATATTGGTGCAAAGTCATGATAGAGATAGTAAGAATCTTATAAGGGAAATGGTCAATACACCTTTAAAGATTGTATCAGAAACAATTCTGTGACAATATCTTATTTCTTTACAAGTTAGAATTCCAGAAATCAAGTGATTTTCCACTGACTTTGAATTTTCTGATAATTTTTTTCTTATCAAGTTATATTTTAAATGTAAAAGTATGAAGCAATAGAATTGTTGATCTCTTGGTCTCTTGTCTTCACAGGTAAGGGATATTTTGTAATATTTAAGTAATTTTATGGAGTATATATACAAGCAAAATGTTAGCTATTTCTTCAATAGAAAACTTGGCATATTTACTTTTGCCCGTATTTATTAAGTGAAGTTCACTATATTTACTAGGTTGTGTTTAAATGATACCATCCAGTAAACAATTGGGAGATTAAAAAGTAATGAAACTAATATAAAGGTAGCCTGGTTAATAAAATGCTATTCTTTCCAATATAATTATTTTTACTGGAACCTAAACATTTTGTGGAATAGTATGTCATATAGCTAACATTAGGATTTTGACTTGCCATATAAGTGCAAAGATATGTGATTTTTACAATTTTTAATAACTGCTTTATCAGTAATAGCAACTTGAAGAAATACTATCTAGATGCTTCTAATTTGAAGATTTCTAGAAAGTTGAAATACCCCATTACAGTTTTTGATTCAATACAGAAAGTAGATAGGTGTTATAAAGAAATAGGTTTTCACCGATTTGAAAATTAGACTTCCAAGAAGAAACTCAGGTGAGAATGCCATTAAAATAGTTTTAGTTGTTTTTGAAAATAACATCAACAAAATGTCACTACTGAACACTGAAAATTGGAATAAAAATGTGTTTTATGAATAATGTGGAGATAGCATACAAACATTCCATTGACTACTACAGAAAAATAAAAAATTTTATATATATTTAAACACAGATGAGAGAAGTCAAAACTTTAACTCTTAAAAGTTGTTTTTTTCAGTTTGAAAATATATAAACTCCTCACTATATAAAATACACCAATACAAATTTCTTTAGTAAGGATTTGGGTTTCATGAATTTAGATGTATTTTTCTGTAATATTTTAATGGTATTTTTATATTGACACATTTTAAGATAGCTTTTAATGATATATTTTGGTTAGAGATAAGTGATTTAAAGAATGATAAGAATCATATCTATGAAAGTGAGAATATTTGAGAAATATTTGACGAGTATAAGCTAAATAAAGCAAAACAAAGTAAAACACTTACCCTTTCATCCACATGATGTCGCTGGACACCGCAAGGTTTTTCTCCCTTCCCAACCTCACAGGAATACAGTGAGTACATTTTCCTTAGACAGAAAGGAAAAGGACCTTCCATTTGGCTCAACCAAGAAGCTCAAAAAGGTGAGAACATAAAAAATATATAGTTAATTGGGAATTAAATTTACAAAATACATTGTGTGGTGATGCGATAGAGAGCTGATAATTGGAACGAGATTGCAATGTTATATTCCCGGAGAGGAAGTCTGGGATCCCCGCTCCTGCTGCTCTGGCTTCTCGCCTACTGGAAGGCAGCGAGCGGCCAGCTCCATTACTCGATCCCGGAGGAAGCCAAACACGGCACCTTCGTTGGCCGCATCGCTCAGGACCTGGGGCTGGAGCTGGCGGAGCTGGTGCCGCGCCTGTTCCGGGTGGCGTCCAAGACACACGGGGACCTTCTGGAGGTAAATCTGCAGAATGGCATTTTGTTTGTAAATTCTCGGATCGACCGCGAGAAGCTGTGCGGGCGGAGCGCGGAGTGCAGCATCCACCTGGAGGTGATCGTGGACAGGCCGCTGCAGGTTTTCCATGTGGACGTGGAAGTAAAGGACATTAATGACAATCCGCCCAGGTTCTCCAGACAAGAACAAAGACTATTCATTTTAGAGTCAAGAATGCCAGGTTCGCGGTTTCCGGTAGAGGGCGCGTCGGATTTGGATATCGGAGCAAATGCACAATTGAGATACAGGTTAAATCCTAACGAATATTTTGACTTAGATGTTAAAACAAATGAAGAAGAAACGAACTTTTTAGAGCTAGTTTTGAGGAAATCTTTAGATAGAGAAGAAACACAAGAACATCGTTTATTAGTGATTGCAACTGATGGAGGAAAACCTGAACTAACAGGTACAGTTCAGTTGTTGATCAACGTATTGGATGCGAATGATAACGCCCCGGAATTTGATAAATCCATTTATAATGTCAGATTGTTGGAAAATGCACCAAGTGGGACATTAGTTATTAAGCTGAACGCCTCAGATGCAGATGAGGGCATCAATAAGGAAATAGTGTATTTCTTTAGTAATCTTGTTCTTGACGATGTAAAGTCTAAATTTATAATTAATTCCAATACTGGTGAAATAAAAGTTAAGGAGGAACTGGATTATGAAGACTGTAACTCATATGAAATTAATATTGATGCCATGGATAAAAGTACATTTCCATTAACAGGACACTGTAAAGTAGTAGTGAAACTCCTGGATGTGAATGATAATACCCCAGAGATGGCCATAACATCCCTTTTCCTGCCTGTCAAAGAGGACGCTCCACTCAGCACGGTCATTGCTCTTGTCACCGTGTCTGACCGTGACTCAGGTGCCAACGGGCAGGTGACCTGCTCCCTAATGCCCCACGTCCCCTTCAAACTGGTATCCACCTACAAGAATTACTACTCGTTGGTGCTGGACAGCGCCCTGGACCGCGAGAGCGTGTCGGCCTATGAGCTGGTGGTGACCGCGCGAGACGGGGGCTCGCCTTCGCTGTGGGCCACTGCCAGCGTGTCCGTGGAGGTGGCCGACGTGAACGACAACGCGCCAGCGTTCGCGCAGCCCGAGTACACTGTGTTCGTGAAGGAGAACAACCCGCCGGGCTGCCACATCTTCACTGTGTCCGCGCGGGACGCGGACGCGCAGGAGAACGCACTGGTGTCCTACTCGCTGGTGGAGCGGCGGGTGGGCGATCGCGCGCTGTCGAGCTACGTGTCGGTGCACGCGGAGAGCGGCAAGGTGTACGCGCTGCAGCCGCTGGACCACGAGGAGCTGGAGCTGCTGCAGTTCCAGGTGAGCGCGCATGACGCGGGCGTGCCGCCTCTGGGCAGCAACGTGACGCTGCAGGTGTTCGTACTGGACGAGAATGATAACGCGCCGGCAGTGCTGGCGCCTCGGGTGGGTGGCATTGGCGGCGCAGTGAGCGAGCTGGTACCGCGGTCAGTGGGTGCGGGCCACGTGGTGGCGAAGGTGCGCGCGGTGGACCCCGACTCAGGCTACAACGCGTGGCTTTCGTATGAGCTGCAGCCCCAGTCTGGCAGTGCGCGGATCCCGTTCCGCGTGGGGCTGTACACGGGCGAGATCAGCACAGCACGTCCTCTGGATGAGACTGAAGCACCTCGCCACCACCTTCTGGTGCTGGTGAAGGACCATGGAGAGCCTGCACTGACAGCCACAGCCACAGTGCTGGTGTCGCTAGTGGAAAGTGGCCAGGCACAGAAGACCTCGTCACGGGCGTCCGAGGGAGCTGTGGGTCCCGAGGCTGCGCTGGTGGATGTCAACGTGTATCTGATCATCGCCATCTGCGCGGTGACCAGCCTGCTGGTACTCACGCTGCTGCTGTACATCGCATTGCGGTGCTCGGCGCCACCCACTGAGGTCGTGTGTACGCGGGACAGGCCCACGCTGGTGTGCTCCAGTGCGGTGGGGAGCTGGTCGTACTCGCAGCAGAGGAGGCAGAGGGTGTGCTCTGGGGAAGACCCACCCAAGACTGACCTCATGGCCTTCAGTCCAAGCCTTCCTCAGGATCCCACCTCTACAGAAACCGTGAGTTTTCTAATATTAACATCCCACTTTCCTTCCCAATTTTTAAATATTAAATATCACATTCCCACACTTTCTTTTGTTTTTTAAAAATTATGCCTTAGTACATAAATATTGTAGTATATAATTATTGTGCTAATTCGTGTACTATATGCTTTTATGAGGCTTTTCTGTTGGGGCAACAGATTCGTCAGCTTTCTGTGATATTAAGTATTTTAAAAATTATATTTTATATTAGCATTTGAACTTTGAATCTCTAAATATGTAGGAAAATAATTATAAGACATAGTTGGAGTCATTCTCAAAGTCTCAGTTTATTATTTTTTAGAGACCTTTTGTTGCTCAGACAGCAGTGGCCTGACCATAGCTCACTGAAGCCTGAAAATTCTGAGCTCAAGTGATCCTCCCGTCTCAGGCTCCCAAGTAGCTAGCTGGACTACATGCACATGCTAACTAAAGTTTTCTTGCTACTTTGCCCAGGCTGTTCTTGAACTTCTAGTCTCAAGCCATCCTGCCATCTCAGCCTCCCAAAGTACTAAAATTACAGAATTGAGCCAGAGCACCTGGGTCTATAAAAACATTTTAACACTACTCTTCTAATTTTGCCTTTTGTTTCTGTTGAATTTAAATTAACTATTTTTATTAAACTAATTTAGTTTCTTTTTTCGGTTATATTTTTGCAGTATATGGTTTATTTCAACTTTGCCTAAGCAGTTCACCTTGTGTATCCATGATGAATTTGATAATTGCAATTCAAAAATTTAATGTTTTCATTTTTTGAATAGGAAACACATATATATAGTTTACTGTTTTAGAAGTGCAAAAGAATACAGTTAAATTGTCCCTCTCACCTTCTTAATGAAGCCAAAACATTCTTGGGTATGCTACTAGAGAGATCCTTTATATACAAATAAACTTCCTTACCCCTTTAAAAAACATATGAGTATTAGTTTTAATCTTGCTTTTTTCACTTACTAATATATCTTGATGATCATGAGGTACCATTACTGAGATAGATGAATGCTTATTTTTCCCTCATCTTAACATTAACATTTAGTGGAGCAATGATTTAATTTTCTTGAAACTTGCATATTTTTCAATTTATAAATTATATATATATATATATGTATATAATTTATAAATTGAAAAATATGTATATAATGATTTTGAGATGGAGTTTTGCTCTTGTTGCCCAAACTGGAGGGCAATGGTGCAATCTCGGCTCACCGCAACCTCAGCCTTCCGATTTCAAGTGATTCTCCTGCCTTATCCTCCTAAGTAGCTGGGATTACAGGCACGAGCCACCATGTCTGGCTAATTTTTTGTATTTACTAGAGATGGGGTTTCACCATGTTGGTCTTGAACTCCTTATCTTAGGTGATCCACCCGCTTCAGCCTCCAAAAGTACTGGGATTACAGGTGTGAGCCACCGCGCCTGTCCTAAATTACTATATTGATAAGGAGTACTTGTGAACCCCCTCAGTTGTGCAAATTCTACTATATTTTGGTTGAAAAATTTTACTGCTTGTTGTTACTTTTCATTTTCAGATTAAAAACATAAATATACCACGATACAAACTCCCCTCTTGAGTCTGTTGCTTACAAAGGGTTGTTTATTAAAGCTGTATGTTTGAGAATACTCTAGACAAAGTGTCCTCTCCATCTGAAATAATGAGAACCATTTTTCTACTCTGGGTTGGGGGGGGGATTGTGGGTTTACAGGTAAAAATAGTCCACATTTCACATGATAAAATGTGAATTCCCTATTTCTATTGCTTTGCCTGTCTCTTTTATTATCATATGCATGTAATTCTATAAGTACCCATCTATCATACTATTTATATATTCCTTATGTCCTTAGTTACTTTGAGGAAATCCTAGAAATTGAGAAACAGTTCTTGTCACCCTGTAAATCTATAGGTAACAATGGTCAACATTTTAAAAATCAAGTTAGGTTATTTTGAGATATAAACTACATATGTCTTTATATATCAAGTCTTTGGGTATTTTGTGCAGCTTATCTTTTTTTATAGGGACCTCCTTGTTTTAGGGGTTGTGACTGGTTAGGAAATTGAACTCTTTGCCCAAAATAACTGCAATAGAAAGTCAGTGATGAGGAACTACTAAATAGATCCAGGTTAATTATTTTAAGACAAAATTTCACATGGAAGTAAAGGTTTTGTGTTACAATTGTCTGTGAGGCATTTTACGGTATTTCAGAATTTTGGAGGGAGGTGAAGATGATCATGTCATTGAAAAGTCTTATTGGTGACCCTAATTTTCTCCTTTCAAGGAGGGGTTTAATCACTTCCAGTGGATAACATTAAGGATAAATTAAGGGTGGAGTTGATTTGATATTTGGCCTTGACTTTTACATGAGGATAACATTTTTGCAGGTAAATGTAGATGTAGTTAAAAAACCCAGCTAAAACAAACACAGTATTGGGAAAGAGGAAGGACAAGTGGTGTATATTGTCAGAAAAAAAACAGTCACATTGGAGAGTAATTGAAAATAACCTTCAAAAATTGATCACTTAATATGTGATTATATATTAGGTTACTAGAAGTTTCTCAAATGTCTTGGAATTTCTAGGTTTAGTAAAATTCAATGAAAACTGTATACATAAAGATAAATATGATAGTATGTGAAAGACAGATGGATTTAGGTGGATGTGGAATAAGGCAAGTCCAAAAAAGGAGTAATTTAAAAAGTAATATATGTGACATGGGAAATGCTGATGTCATCAAAAATATGAATTAAAAAATTTGAATTTGGGGATTATTAATAATTCATCATGCTGGGAGCCATGGTGGCTCAGGCCAGTTGTCCTGGCACTTGAAGAGGTGCGACTGTGTTCGAGGCCAGCCTGGGCAACATAAGAACCTCTTATTCATTAAAAATAATAATAATTGGTCATGCTTTGATACTTAACAAATTGTTTTCTAAGAGTCAGCATGTATAGGTGAAAGTGACAATTAGAAACATAGAAAGAAGGGATGAAGATATGGATTTGGAAATACCTCAACAAAAGTCTTATTTGAAACTTGGAAGCAAATGAGAACAGTTAAAGGAAAGGATATAGGACAGGGCTGAAGTTGAGAGAAAAGAATGAGACCATTTAAGGACAGCTGAAGAATCAAAAACAGCAAAGGACAATGGGTAGTAATTCCAGTACAATTTGAAGTGTCGAAGTGTATGAAAAGAAAGTATTTTAAGCAAGAGTCCTAATGTAAGTGGCATATAATTAAATGTGATAAAGAATATGCTCTAGAATTTTATCTTCCATCATTACATAAAAGAACCTTAAGAGCATCTGATGTTTATTGAACAAAGGATGCATGGACTTCAATAATCTATAAGGCTTTAAAAATTCAACCAAAATTTGAAAATTTTAAGTTACATTTTTCCCCAGAGCAATATATAATAGCATGTCCTATGGCATACATATGTGGACAAGTTTCTTTTCTACCAAAGTGTGTAGGATAGTTCACATTTCCGATTTCCAAGAGCAATTCTGTTAACACTTAAATTTGTTAAACTGGTTAATACTAATGTCGCAAATATTGGTAGAAAAGTTGGTTAGCTGTGAATAATTAAATCAATTATTCTAAATTAATAAAAGAAGTCGGGATAACACTGTGCAAATCAAAAACATGAGGAAGATTTACTATCAAAGTAGAGAAAAGAAGATACAGTTTAAAAAATATACAGTATAGCGCTATGTGAATTAATTTCTTACCTTTTGGAGCCGCATGATGTCGCTGTCTACCACGAAGTTATAGCTAGCCAACATTCAAATTTCTTCTATTACTGCATCATTCCCTGACTGTTGAATAATGGCGGAAGCAGAAGAAATGGATTAATGAATTTGGGAACATACAGTGTTTTATCTTTATGCGAAAGATCTTCTAATGGAGATAAAACAAGAGGTATTTGACATGGTGTTTACTCCGGACGACAGATTGGGAAAGCAATGTCTGCTCCTCCCGCTTCTGCTCCTCGCAGCTTGGAAGGTGGGGAGCGGTCAGCTCCACTACTCTGTCTCCGAGGAGGCCAAACACGGCACCTTCGTTGGCCGCATCGCTCAGGACCTGGGGCTGGAGCTGGCGGAGCTGGTGCCGCGCCTGTTCCGGGTGGCATCCAAAGACCGCGGGGACCTTCTGGAGGTAAATCTGCAGAATGGCATTTTGTTTGTGAATTCTCGGATCGACCGCGAGGAGCTGTGCGGGCGGAGCGCGGAGTGCAGCATCCACCTGGAGGTGATCGTGGACAGGCCGCTGCAGGTTTTCCATGTGGACGTGGAGGTGAAGGACATTAACGACAACGCGCCCTTGTTCCCGGTAGAGGAACAAAGAGTGCTGATTTATGAATCTAGGCTGCCAGATTCTCTGTTTCCACTGGAGGGCGCGTCAGATGCAGATGTTGGCTCAAATTCTATCTTAACCTATAAACTCAGTTTCAGCGAGTACTTCGGGCTAGATGTGAAAATAAACAGTGATGACAATAAACAAATTGGGCTCATATTAAGGAAATCTTTGGACAGAGAGGACGCTCCTGCACACAACTTGTTTCTGACAGCCACAGATGGGGGTAAACCTGAGCTCACAGGCACAGTTCAGCTGCTGGTCACAGTGCTGGACGTGAATGATAATGCTCCCACTTTCGAACAGTCTGAATACGAAGTGAGAATATTCGAAAACTCAGACAACGGAACGACAGTTATCAGACTGAATGCTTCTGATCGGGATGAAGGAGAGAATGCGGCAATTTCATACTCTTTTAATAGCCTTGTTCCAACCATGGTTGTTGACCAGTTTAGCATAGATCCAAATACGGGAGAAATAGTGATTCGGGGTAATTTGGATTTTGAACAAGTAAATTTATACAAAATTCGCATTGACGCTACAGACAAAGGCCACCCTCCCATGGCGGGTCATTGCACCGTTTTAGTGAGAGTTTTGGATAAAAATGATAACATCCCTGAGATAGCACTGACTTCCTTATCCTTGCCGGTACGTGAAGACGCTCAATTTGGTACTGTCATCGCCCTAATAAGCGTAAACGACCTCGATTCAGGTGCCAACGGGCAGGTGACCTGCTCCCTGACGCCCCACGTCCCCTTCAAGCTGGTGTCCACCTTCAAGAATTACTACTCGTTGTTGCTGGACAGCGCCCTGGACCGCGAGAGCGTGTCAGCCTATGAACTAGTGGTGACCGCGCGGGACAGGGGCTCCCCTTCACTGTGGGCCACGGCCAGCGTGTTCGTGGAGGTGGCCGACGTGAATGACAACGCGCCGGTGTTCGCGCAGCCCGAGTACACGGTGTTCGTGAAAGAGAACAACCCGCCGGGCTGCCACATCTTCACTGTGTCGGCTCAGGACGCGGACGCACAGGAGAACGCGCTGGTGTCCTACTCGCTGGTGGAGCGGCGGGTGGGCGAGCGCGCGCTGTCGAGCTACGTGTCGGTGCACGCGGAGAGCGGCAAGGTGTACGTGCTGCAGCCGCTGGACCACGAGGAGCTGGAGCTGTTGCAGTTCCAGGTGAGCGCGCATGACGCGGGCGTGCCGCCTCTGGGCAGCAACGTGAAGCTGCAGGTGTTCGTGCTGGACGAGAACGACAACGCGCCGGCGCTGCTGGCGCCTCGAGTGGGTGGCACCAGCGGCGCAGTCAGCGAGCTGGTGCCGCGACCGGTGGGTGCGGGTCATGTGGTGGCGAAGGTGCGCGCAGTGGACGCGGACTCCGGCTACAATGCGTGGCTTTCGTATGAGCTGCAGCCAGCGGCAAGCAGCGCGCGCATCCCGTTTCGCGTGGGGCTGTACACGGGCGAGATCAGCACGACTCGTGTCCTGGATGAGGCGGACTCTCAGCACCACCGCCTGCTGGTACTGGTGAAGGATCACGGTGAACCGGCGCTGACGGTCACGGCCACGGTGCTAGTGTCGCTGGTGGATAGTGGCCAGGCTCCAAAGGCGTCATCGCGGGCGTCGGTGAGCGCCACGGGCCCGGAGGCGGCACTGGTGGATGTCAACGTGTACCTGATCATTGCCATCTGCGCAGTATCCAGCCTGTTGGTGCTCACGCTAGTGCTGTACACCGTGCTGCGGTTCTCATCGCCGCCCACCGAGGGCGTATGTGTAGTGGGCAAGCCCACGCTAGTGTGCTCCAGCGCGGTGGGGAGCTGGTCGTACTCGCAGCAGAGGCGGCAGAGGGTGTGCTCTGGAGAGGGCCCACCTAAGATGGATCTCATGGCCTTCAGCCCCAGCCTTTCACCTTGTCCTATTGTGATGGGTAGGACGGAGAATCAGGATTTAAGGGCGGAGAATCAGGAATTAAATGAAGAGCATGATGCCAAAGTAAGTGAATTTTCATAATTAACAGTTAATTTTTTAATTTAAATTTTATAATTGCTTTCCTCATATTTCTGTTTTTAATTTTTAATTAATTTTACAATATTCACGTTTTCATGTCATTCTGTTTTTTATTATAATCTCTTTGCTTCTCTAATATTCATAATTTAAGTGGAATTAGCGATTGCTGTCTACAATCTGCCCCTCAGAATTTTTGTCTTCAAACTCAAAATATATTCTTGGATACATCCTTTTCTGTTACATTTTAATTCAGATTCATAGTAGTATTTTTTCTGATTAATTATATAGGATTTTCATTTGTTTGCCTTTGAGCTTTAGGATAATTTTTTCACATATACTCTTTTTTTTTGATAATATATTGAAATTTGAGCACCACTGTATCACTTGTCATTACACTTTCCGTTTCAATGTTTTTTTCTGCTGAGACTTTTATTAAGCTAACACTTTGATTTTGTCCATTTTGTGTAAGAACTCTAATCATCATATATGTTTATCTGTGGTTCCCTTTTTAGATTCGTGATTCCAGGAGACAATAGTGTTTATTTATTGTCCCTCTTTTAAACTATTGAGGAATAAAGGACAAAACCAATAGTTTTTAGCCTGAATACTTCTGATTGGGATGAAGAAGTGAATAGGGAGATTTCGAACTCTTTAATAAATCTATTTGACTTATGGTTATTCATTTGTTTACTACCAATCTAAATACTGGGAAAATAGTGATTCAAGAGAATTTGGACTTTGTTATCAAGTAAATTTATATGAAAACTGCATTCCTCTGGCATTGCAGCTCTCTTATTTCTGATCAAATTTCATTTGATGGGCTTCTCTTCATGGAGTCTAAATCTATTTTTTGTGTTAATGTTTTCATTGTTTCTGTACAGTAAACTACTCACTATTTTGTGTGTGTGTGTGTGTGTGACAGGGTTTTGCTCTTTCACCCAGACTGGAGTGCAGTGGTGCAATAATGACTCACTGCATCCTCGAATTCTTGGGCTCAAACAATTTTTCCACCTCAGCCTCCAGAGTAGCTGGGACTACACTCGAGCACCACCATGCACACCCCCTTTTTGGAGAGATGGGGTTTCTCCATGTTGCCCAGGTTGGCTTCAAACTCCTGAGTGCTGGGGATTTTCCTGCCTTGGCCTCCCAAAGTACTAGGATTATAGGTGTGAGCCACAATTTCTGGCTATTCATTATTTCTTTAAATGAAAAGCAGCAAAAAGTAGTGATTGTGAGTTTTGGTGCTATCCTTCCTTGCCTAAATTCCACCAGTACCAATTTTGTTTTGTGGATGGATTGTTTCATGTTCCATTTTAGTTTCTTCTATAAAGTTGGAATGATAAACAATAGTTTCAATGATAGAATTGTCATAAAGTTTTAGTAAGTTGATATTGTAAGGTGCTTATAGCCATGATTGCCAACTAGTAAGTGCTTAATAAAATTTGCTGCTAGTTTTCTGAAGAGGAAAAGAAAAACTTTATGTCATTTTATATTAGAAAACTCTCATGGATTCCACATTGTTTTTATTTTATGTAAAGATAAGTTTTTGTTATTCATAGTGAGTCCATAATTATCAAATTAATCCAAGATGTCGCTAACATTTTGAATTCCATGTTCTACATTAAAAGTAATTTAAAATGAGTGATTCAAATTTGAAAATTGAATTAAGACTTGAACAGTGGAAAAGTTTTATGGATTCAAAAGACATTTAACTTGCTGAGTCCTCTGTGATTTCCTGAAGGTGGTTTTAACTTTTTGTGTTGTTCATATTCCCAGGAAATATTAGACTACATTAAGCTTGAATGGTGTATTTTTCTACATTAAAAGTTGCTCAAGGGCCATTAGAGGACTGAGTTACAGTTTGTATTCCCTAATGTGTGCATTTTCCATTCTTGAAATGGCAGAAACCATTGGTAGTGTTTTGTGTGTTTTTTTAAAAGAAGTACATGATAATCTTTAAGCATTATAATTAATATTACACTAAAATTAAAAATAAAACTTCCTCTACATACTTAAGAGTGGCAAAATTGTCTATGATTATACTAAAGAGCACCATTTGTGTAGATAATGATATCTAACAACCTCAAAACAGCGTACTTTCTTAGGAAGTAGAGAACTATAGCATTGCTAGTGAGTAAATTTTTAAAAAAAATTTCTAGGAGGGTCTCTAAGAGTATCACACTGTGCCTGGTAAGAACCATTGAATTAACAAGACCCAGTCCTTGGTGTCAAATTTAATAGATAAATAAAGATAAGTATCCTACATAAATACGATGATAGTAAAAGGAAGAATATTGTGAGAGGTGCTAGAAAGGCACATCACAGAGTGACTGGAATTTAAAAAAAATCTTGGCCTTTTCCCCTTGTTGAATGAGCCTGTGAAGAGCGATGATGTTTTACTGGTTGTAAAACAGAAAGAGTTTTCCCTGGGAGAAGATGGAGACTAATCGGTATTCTTGAGAAGAGAGTAATTTAAGTAAATGAGTACACAGAAAATTCCAAATGTACCTAGAAATAAGAAATAGTCCACTTTGGGTAAAGCACATGGTTCCTATAAAACAGAGTGTGAGGCAAAGCAAGACCATATGAGAAAAACCTTTAAGGTAACCTTGAGTACTAGACAAGTAATTTTGACACTTTTTAAAAGTCATTTGAAGGCTGTCAAAAAGTGTGAAGCAATAGGAATAAAAAGTGTTTCAGGGACGCGACTACAAGGATTAAAGAAATTAGAATGGACAAGTTACAAAATAAGAAGATACTGCAATACTCCAGGAGAGCAGCAATTATAAAAACGTATTTAGGACAGCATCTGAATACAAACATAATTATTTTACATGCCATTGGGAACATTGGAGTAAAACATTCAAGAAAACTAACGCTGTAAAGTAGATCCAAAAAGGATGAAATACCTCAAGACTTGATCAAAGGGCTGCTCTATGTATGATGGGTGAGCACTGAAATTTATCTAATAAAATAAACATATTATAAAAGAAATAATATAAATCATATTTGAAATGGTAAAAACAGGCTTGTATTCATAACACGCAAGTGTTCAAAAGGATAGAATGAGGAAACAAATATAAAATCATGAACTCCTAAAACAACATATATATAGATTCTGCTATAGTGAAAAATTCAGAATACTTCCTCCTCAAAAAGTTCACATGATACAAATTCTTCCCCTTCAAAGATTCCTCCAAAACTTCGCTTGTTTTGTTTTCCCAAGAAAAGCATCTGGATAGTTAAAGAACACACACACACACACACACACACACCCCTTTCTAAGTTTCCCTTTCATCAATCAGTAGGTTCTTGAGATCCTGGGTCCGCAAAAGTACAGGATTGTTCTTTACAAGGGACATTGAATCAAGAATATGAAGTTTCCTGGGATCTAGACCAAATGAATTTAAACTTGCGGTTGTTTAGATTCATTTTGTCACCTGGGTTTCTACCTTTATTTAAAACTGTATGAAATAAAAGTTTAAGGCGTGAGGAAGCTACAGTTATGGTCACACTAAATATTAAAAAATCATCGGTCACCTAAGAATGCCTCTGACAAGCATGCAAAATGCTATTTTAACCTTTAACAACAATGAAGAAAAAAATTTAGAGTTTGAAATAAAACTTTTCATCCGATTAATAGTTTGTAATTCTTACTTACTGTTTGGGCCACATGATGTCGCTCTTTACCGCAAATTCTTTCGTAATAAACAAAAGGAAGTCATTCCTTTTCGCACTGGAAGGACGCTCCACTCTCTTTCACTCTTTGGATGCACAACAATGGCCACACATCGAGATTGAAATGAAGAGATAAAAGCATTCCTATAAATTCGCAGGCAAGCTTTGCTGGCTAGAAAAAAACGCCAGGAATTTGAAATGGTGTTCCGGAGTGGATACGACCCAGGGGGCCGACATCTACTGCTGTTTGTTATAATTCTAGCAGCTTGGGAGGCGGGAAGAGGTCAGCTCCACTACTCGGTTCCCGAGGAGGCTAAACACGGCACCTTCGTGGGCCGCATCGCGCAGGACCTTGGGCTGGAGCTGGCGGAGCTGGTGCCGCGCCTGTTCCGGGTGGTGCGCAAATTCCGTGGGGACCTTCTGGAGGTAAATCTGCAGAATGGCATTTTGTTTGTGAATTCTCGGATCGACCGCGAGGAGCTGTGCGGGCGGAGCGCGGAGTGCAGCATCCACCTGGAGGTGATCGTGGACAGGCCACTGCAGGTTTTCCATGTGGACGTGGAGGTGAAGGACATTAACGACAACCCGCCCTTGTTCCCAGCGACACAAAAGAATCTGATCATCGCGGAATCCAGGCCGATTGACTCTCGGTTTCCACTAGAGGGCGCGTCCGACGCAGATATCGGGGAGAACGCCCTGCTCTCTTACAGACTGAGCCCCAATGAATATTTCTCTCTGGACGTGCCAACCAGCAACCAGCAGGTAAAACCTCTTGGACTTGTATTACGGAAACCTCTAGACAGAGAAGAAACTCCGGAGCTTCATTTATTGCTTACGGCCACCGATGGAGGCAAGCCTGAACTGACTGGCACCGTTCAGTTACTCGTCACAGTACTGGACGTCAATGACAATGCCCCAGTGTTCGACAGAACCCTCTATACGGTGAAATTACCAGAAAACGTTTCTGTTGGAACGCTGGTGATTAACCCCAATGCCTCAGATTTAGACGAAGGCTTGAATGGGGATATTATTTACTCCTTCTCGAGTGATGTTTCACCAGATATAAAATCCAAGTTCCACATGGACCCCGTAAGTGGGGCAATCACAGTGATAGGACATATGGATTTTGAAGAAAGTAGAGCACACAAGATCCCAGTAGAGGCTGTCGATAAAGGTTTTCCACCACTAGCTGGTCATTGCACAGTTCTTGTGGAAGTTATGGATGTTAATGACAATGCTCCACAGTTGACTCTTACTTCCCTGTCTCTCCCTATCTCAGAGGACGCCCAGCCAGGTACAGTCATCACATTGATTAGCGTGTTTGACCAAGATTTTGGAGTAAACGGACAGGTCACCTGCTCCCTGACGCCCCACGTCCCCTTCAAGCTGGTGTCCACCTTCAAGAATTACTACTCATTGGTGCTGGACAGTGCCCTGGACCGGGAAAGCGTGTCAGCCTATGAGCTGGTGGTGACCGCGCGGGACGGGGGCTCCCCTTCGCTGTGGGCCACGGCCAGCGTGTCTGTGGAGGTGGCCGACGTGAACGACAACGCGCCGACGTTCGCTCAGCCCGAGTACACGGTTTTCGTGAAGGAGAACAACCCGCCGGGCTGCCACATCTTCACGGTGTCGGCGAAGGACGCGGACGCGCAGGAGAACGCGCTAGTGTCCTACTCGCTGGTGGAGCGGAGGGTGGGCGATCGCGCGCTGTCGAGCTACGTGTCGGTGCACGCGGAGAGCGGCAAGGTGTACGCGCTGCAACCGCTGGACCACGAGGAGCTGGAGCTGCTGCAATTCCAGGTGAGCGCGCGCGACGCGGGGGTGCCGCCTCTGAGCAGCAACGTGACACTGCAGGTGTTCGTACTGGATGAGAACGACAACGCGCCGGCGCTGCTGGCGCCTCGAGTGGGTGGCACTGGTGGCGCTGTGAGCGAGCTCGTGCCGCGGTCTGTGGGCACCGGTCATGTGGTGGCGAAGGTACGCGCAGTTGATGCTGACTCAGGCTACAACGCGTGGCTTTCGTTCGAATTGCAACCGGTGGCGGCCGGCACGCGCATCCCGTTCCGTGTGGGGCTATATACTGGCGAGATCAGCACGACACGAGCCCTAGACGAGACGGATGCACCGCGCCACCACCTTCTGGTGCTGGTAAAGGACCACGGGGAGCCCTCGCTCACAGCCACGGCCACTGTGCTGGTGTCGCTGGTGGAAAGTGGCCAGGCGCCAAAGGCATCGTCGCGGGCATCGGTGGGCGTTGCAGGCCCAGAGACCACACTGGTGGATGTCAACGTGTACCTGATCATCGCCATCTGCGCCGTGTCCAGTCTGTTGGTGCTTACCCTGCTGCTGTACACTGCGCTGCGGTGCTCAGCGCCGTCCTCCGAGGGCGCATGTGGTCTGGTAAAGCCTACTCTGGTGTGCTCCAGCGCGGTGGGGAGTTGGTCATTCTCACAGCAGAGGCGGCAGAGGGTGTGCTCTGGGGAGGCCCCACACAAGACCGATCTCATGGCCTTCAGTCCAAGCCTTCCTCAGGGTCCCTCCTCTACAGACAATGTGAGTCAAAAATAATCTTGTTTCCAACAATTTAAAAATAATTTGTTCAATTTGTCTCCTTAAATTTTCTTTCATAATTTCTTTTTTAGTTGATAGCTTTATATATAATTATTTTTTAGTGTTATACTGTGTTTGCACTAATTATTTGGAATTGCATTTAATATATCCTTTTGTTTTGGGATATGTAATACTGTAGATCAAAATCTATGGTTTATGTTCGTTACTCTCTATTTTTGGAGGAGGACTTCGTTAACTGGAACAATGGATTCACCTTTCTTCTATAGCGTATTTACACAATTAAATATTTACATATCCATATTTTGAGAGTCAATATGTATAAATGCTAAACAAATTTCAATATATATTTTACTTAATATTTATTCTATGTATTTTCCTCATTTTATAAAATATACATGTGTCAAAATCCTCTGTTAAATTTTGCCTCTATCTGTAGTCTAGAACTTGAATTTAAAAAATTTCTTTTACATCAATTTATCTTCTTTTTATCATATTTGTTTAGTACTGATTTCTTTTTAACTTTGTTGAAATGTATTTGCCACACTTATGATGAATTAATATGAACAATTTAAAAACAGTTTAAATGGCAGGTTAATAGTATTTTTTATTTTGTTCCTTGTTGGTATAAGAAATATATTCACATTCAAAATTTCAAAGAGTCAAATCTAATACGTAGAGAAAAATCTTGCCTCCTCCAAACCCAAACCATTCACTTTAGCTTTCTGAATTTCTGAAGCAGTTTTAGTTTTTTAAAATATATTCTAAGATTATTGCCAAATTATAAATATATGTATATATTTACAATTGCCAAATTGTAAATAGCCTATATATATATTTTTAGAATTTGCCCCTTCTTCCTCTCCTCCCCTTTCCTTTCTTTTTTTGAGACAGGGTCTCACTTCATCATCTAGGATGCTGAAATGCAGTGGCGGGATTATAGGTCACTGAAACTTGTAAATCCTGGTCTCACAGGATCCTCCCACCTCAGCCTCTGGAGTAGCTGGGAATACTGTCAGTGTGTCATCGTGCCTGGCTAATTTTTGTAGTGATGGGGTGGAGTCTTGTTTCCCAGGCTGGTCTTGAACTCCTGGCTTTAAGCGATCCTCCTACCTTGGCCTTCCAAAGTGTTGGGATTACAGACATGAGCAATCACACCCAGCCTGCCTTTTGTCTTTCCATTTTTTCCTTTTAAAAAGAAGTGATTACAGTAGAAACCTACCCTTCTGCATTTTTTGTTTTTCCACTTTAAATTATATATGCGTGTACATATATACATGTATGTATTTTTTTTTTTTTTGAGAATAGTTTCACTCTGTCACCAATGCTGGAGTGCAGTGGTGTGATCTTGGCTCACTGCAGCCTCTGCCTCTCAGGTTCAAGCTATCGTCATGCCTCAGTCTCCCAAGTAGCTGAGATTACAGACACTGGCCAACATGCCAGGCTAATTTCTTTTTGTATTTTTAGTAAAGACAGAGTTTTACCATGTTGCCCTGGCAGGTCTCAAACTCAGGCTCAAGTGATCTGCCTGCCTTGGCCTCCCAAAGTGCTGGGATTACAGGCATGAGCCACAGCCTCCAGCCTAAATTGTATATTGGGTTTTGTGTCATATTTTTTCATTAGAGCTTACTTCTTTTTGATGATTTGTTTTTTTATTTTAAAAAGTATTTGCATCTTACTTTGTTGTACAGATACATCATAATTTATTCATCCAGTTCTGTATTATGGACATTAATGAAACAGTAACTGAATCATCCAGACTCTTAAAATTTTTTACAAATACTTTGGTTGGTTAAAAAAGTGATAGTTAACTGGGTGTGGTGGCACACACCTCTAATCCCAGCATTTCAGGAGGCTGAGGCAGGAGCATTGCCTGAGTCTAGGAGTTTGAGACCAGCTTGTGCATCTTTTGTAGAGACTCTGTCTCTAGAAAAAAATACAAAAAATTAGCTGTGCATGATGATGCATGTCTATAGTTTCAGCCACTCAGGAGGCTGAGGTAGGAGGATCACTTGAGCCAGGGAGGTCCAAGCTGCAGTTATCATGCCACTGAACTCCAGCCTAGGTTACAAAGCAAGACCTTGCCTCAAAAATAAAATAAAGTAAAATAAAAACTCAGAACTGATGGTCGATTTTCACTGTTCGTAATATTCTAATATGCTTCAGGAAATTATTTTATGTTATGTTACTGTTTTCAATGTGAATAAGGGTAGAGGCACTACAGAGTCAAAAACCTGTTTGATAATCAATAGAATTATTTACCATTGAGCAGTAATATGTCAACCATAAGCAGACCAAGTTTGCTTCTCATGTTGAAAGAATATTCACTTTTGAGGAGAAATCTATAAATATCTTTGACTTTCAAGATGGTAATTGTAATTCTGTTTTTATTGCTTTGTTATTTTCCTTTTATGCTTACATATATATGTATTTAAAACCTTCCTAGCATATTATTAAGAAAGTTTTAAATATCCTATTTATTTTGGGAAATATTTGAAGTTGATAGGGGATCCTCCTTAGCCACCCAAACTGTATTCACCAATTATTATTATTGTTGTTGTTATTAATGAGACAGGGTCTCACTCTGTAGCCCAGACTGCAGTGCAGTGGCACAATGTGGGCTCACTGCAACCTCTGTCCCCTGGGTTCAAATGATCTTTCTATGGCAGCCTCCCAAGTTGCTGGGACTATAGGCACACAAAACCATGCCCAGCTAATTTTTGTATTTTTTTTTTTTTTTTGTAGAGATGGAGTCTTACCATGTTGCCCAGGCTGGTCTCAAACTCCTGAGACATTGAGTAATGCTGTTTTCTTTACAAATTGTTTGCTACTATTTAGAATCAACTATGAAGATAGTCTTTGTGTAAATAATGTGAGGAAAAATTTAAATCATTTCACAAAAAATGCCCTTATTCACCGTTCCTGTTTTACCTACTTTTTTTGGTAACAATTTTGTAGAAATTCAGAGGAGCTCTTAATCACCTATGATGAAGGCATTCATGATGAATCCATGGGGAATTTACTTTTGAGGTGGACTTTGAAAGATGAACAGAATTTTGACAGATAAAGATGAAGGAATAGAAGAAAAACGTTGAATAAAGAATGTACCAAGAAGGAGACAACATCTTTCCTATAAAATATGACTCATATTGGAAAGTGGTTAACCTTAGCACTGAGGAGATTGGCTCATTGTCACATAGCCTATCTCCCAGATGGAAGTTTAATGTCTTGACAATTGGTCAAGAGAAAGATGAACTTGCTGAAGATTTTAGTGCAGTCTAGTGAAAAAGCTGTACTAATAAAGGCAAAAATTATCACACATGAAAGGAGAGATGGGATGTATACAAACTTTGAGTATGGTAGGCAAGGAAGAAGAAGTCATAAAAATACATATGAGTAAGTGTGGAGAATGGCCATGCTATAAAAATTGTGAGTTTTTAATTATTTGAGTTTTGGGTGACTATTGATTAGATATTCTTTTAATTTTGGTCAGCTCATTTTCTAGGCAATGTTAGGGTATACAGGTAAAAATGTCAGGTAGAAATGAAAATGAGGGTTGTAGATATGGAGTTAAGAATACTTCAAGTAACAGGCTAGTTTGAAGCCCTGGAAATAGAAACATTAAATTAAAAGACTGGGGAAAAAGAATGAAGGCATATATCTGGAAAATATCCACATTTTGGAGCAGAAGAAAGCCAAAGAACTAACAAACAAGCCAATGGTGGAAATACTACTAGAATTTGGCAAGTCAGAGAAATCATAAAGGAAAATGTTTTAAGAGAGAGGCTTAATTTAACAACCTATAGAGATATCGAGAAATAGCGAAAGAATATGCACATATTTTTATTACATTAGTAAATAAAACTGTATAGGTAATTTGACATTTATTGAATAAAGAAAAGCAGAAATTTAACAATCCACAAGAAGATAAAATATAGAAAAGTTAGAATTATATGCTCACCTCAGAGTGATATACATCAATGTTTCTGGTGACCAAGTAAATATTAACGCATTTCTTACACACGAAACTATGGAGGATAGTTTACATTTCTGATATCGATGACATACAGGTCATACTTAAATGTATTATTAATTGATACAATATTTAAAACATTGGGAAGAAACTCCTTTTCTTATGAAGAAAGAAATCCAAGTTGAAACTAATGTAAGGAGCCGGACGGTATGAATGCCTCTGCAGTAGATAAAGTTAAGGATTTACTATTAAAGCATGATGAAATATAAAGTGCATAAAAGAACCCAAATATTGCTGAAGTAATTCATGTAATCCTTACCTTTTGAAGCCACATGATGTCGCCGTCTACCAAGAAGTTCCGTTTGGCCAAGGTTCAAAGTCGTTCCTCTGAGAGCATCTGTCTAACGGCCGAACAATGGCAGATGCAGCGGAATTGGATTAAAAGACTCTGGAAAGTATAATCGTTCATCTTTATATTAAGATAAGATTTTCTGATAGGAAACGGCTATTTAACATGGTTTATCACTGGCGAGGAGACCTGAGATCCTGGCGACTACTACTCTCGCTTCTGCTCCTCACAGCCTGGAAGGTGGGGAGCGGTCAGCTCCACTACTCCGTCTACGAGGAAGCCAAACACGGCACCTTCGTGGGCCGCATCGCGCAGGACCTGGGGCTGGAGCTGGCGGAGCTGGTGCCGCGCCTGTTCCGGGTGGCGTCCAAAGCACACGGGGATCTACTGGAGGTAAATCTGCAGAATGGCATTTTGTTTGTGAATTCTCGGATCGACCGCGAGGAGCTGTGCGGGCGGAGCGCGGAGTGCAGCATCCACCT
>NW_016107391.1:715683-721662 GCF_001604975.1 Cebus imitator
CCTCGAGTGGGTGGTACCGGCGGCGCAGTGAGCGAGCTGGTGCCGCGGTCGGTGGGTGCGGGTCATGTGGTGGCGAAGGTGCGCGCAGTGGACGCCGACTCAGGCTACAACGCGTGGCTTTCTTATGAGCTGCAGCCAGCGGCAAGCAGCGCGCGCATCCCGTTTCGCGTGGGGCTGTACACTGGCGAGATCAGCACGACTCGTGTCCTGGACGAAGCAGACTCTCCGCGCCACCGCCTGCTGGTGTTGGTGAAGGATCACGGTGAGCCGGCGCTGACGGCCACGGCCACGGTGCTGGTGTCGCTGGTGGAGAGCAGCCAGGCTCCAAAGGCGTCGTCCAGGGCATTGGCTGGCGCTGTGGGTCCCGAAGCTGCGCTGGTGGATGTCAACGTGTACCTGATCATCGCCATCTGCGCTGTGTCCAGCCTGCTGGTGCTCACGCTGCTGCTATACACTGCGTTGCGGTGCTCAGCGCCGCCCATCGAGGGCGCGGGCCCAGCGGGCAAGCCCACTCTCGTGTGCTCCAGTGCGGTGGGGAGCTGGTCGTACTCGCAGCAAAGGCGGCAGAGGGCGTGCTCTGGCGAGGAGGCACCCAAGACGGACCTCATGGCCTTCAGCCCCAGCCTTCCTCCTGATCTGGGGTCAGTCGATGTAGGCGAACAGCAAGGTTTAAATGTTGCTCATGGCCTCAAAGTAAGTCCATTTAAATTTAGAACTTATAAATTCTATTTGTGGAAATTGTAAGGACTTTAAAAGTATTTCATATTTATTTTTCTCCGTATTTTATAGTGAAAATTTAAACATTGTTTCAGTTTTTAGAAACCTTTTATAATTAATAGAATTTTTCAGTGACATAATACAGTATTAATCATTCTCTACAAGTTGCATCTATCTCGAAACTCAAGTTATGATTGGATAGTTTTTTTTTTACTGAATATTTATTTTGGCCTGCCTTACAGCGGTCTTTTCTGAACAATACTCTAATGAGGTCCAGTATATTTGGATCTTTGGTGAGCATATTCCCCCAAAGTTGTCCTTATGCACTGAACTCTTAATCTTACTCTATATGCTGTACTTTGAAATTTATGTTTTAAATATTATGTTATTATATTTACTTTTATTCACTTTAATATCTCAGTTTATTCATCTTATTATCTGACTTTTTAGTGTCTGGCAGTCGCAAATATTTTTTGTGTTTCACTATTGCCATTTTAGGCAGTGTAGTGATAAAATATAGAATAATAGTGGTTTTCAAAATTTGATAGTTTTTCTATTCTTCCTAATTTTATTATAAACTAGTTAAAAAGCAAAATCAAAGAAGGAGCAGATTTGTAATGCTTCTTTTAATTAATTATTATTTAGACCATTTTACTATTTGGAGACATGTTTTTTATTCTACATGAATTTTTACAGTCGTGTTGTCAACAACTTAACAGTTTTTTGAGCCTTTATGTTGAGAAAATGATTAGTCTGGGAAGTATCGTCTAAACTCTAATAATTCAATTCATTGTTGGCGAGTTGGAATATTACCAGTAATATTTCACATTAAAGTAATATTTGATATATGACTTAAAAAATATTTTCATGAGAAAAACTATACATGGTAATTCCATTCTTGCAAACCAGTCATATAATTTATAAATCTTTATTATACAGAATATTTGGGATTGTCATGGCCCATTAGTTCATGTAAAAACATTTAGCATTATGGGACAAATCTTTGAAAAATCCAAGATACTTTACTTTGGTGTCTTTCAACCTTTTCTTTCTTTTTGTTCTTCTTGTCTTTTTGCCTTTGCTTCTTGTGACTGTTTGACTTGCGTTGATATTAAATACCCATTAGACTGAGCATATTGCTTTGGAGGGGATGGTGGAACTTGATGGAAGGGAATGAAGGATTTCTGGGACTCTGAATTCTTATAGTTTGTTATCAGTGTCGTTTTAAACCTTTTAATCACTTATGAACCAGTAATGTAATCATTTATGAGCATATTTTATCCCCCTTGTCCAACTGAAGGTAGCCTCAAAGAAGAATTATTTTGTAGTTGATTTTACAGTTCTCTTAATGCCTGTCCATGCTTAGCATTTTATTTGACTGTTAGAGCACATTATATAACAACAAATTGTTTACATTTTAGTCCTTTAAGGACTTTAAAAATTATGTTTGCCGGGCATAGTGGCTCACGCCTGTAACCCCAGCACTTTGGGAAAGTGAGGTGGGAGGATCACCTGAGGTCGGCAGTTCAAGACCAGCATGACCAACACGGTGAAACCCTGTCTCTACTAAAAATACAAAATTAGCAGGGCATGGTGGCACATGCCTGTAATCCCAGTTACTCGGGAAGCTGAGGCAGGAGAATTGCTTGAACCTGGGAGGTGGAGGTCATGGTGAGTGCAATCACGCCATTGTACTCCAGCCTGGGCAACAGGAGTGAATATCTTAAAAAACAAAAACAAAAACAAAAACAAAAGCTTATATTTATTATTTTGTTTGAATAGCGTGTGTAGTTTTTCCTTTGTGAAAGTAATATTTCCTATTCTGTCTACGTCTACCTGGTTCTCAGGTATTACTTTAATTACTGAAATCTCCTAAACACTTAATTGACTTTTATAAAATATCATAAATAGGAGGATTCTTCCCACCACCTAGCACTGTATTTGGCAACTTCTCATTTAGTTCTGTGTGTCCTCAACTCTCTACTTGATATTTGAATTAGGGGTTGTGCTTTCAAAGTGAGGCAGTCTAAACCTATTTCTTGTACATTAATACTTTTCACTATTCTAATTATGATGATACTTTTGGCTATTAAGTATTTCTGAAATGGAAATGTGTCAGAAGTTAGTTATTAAGGACTGTGGATTCTGAAGCTCTCTAAATCAAGTCGTTCTTTTACCAATTTTTGTATGTGTAGCCTTTGGTGAAGGATTTGTTATTCAGTTCCTTGGCTTTATATGTTTGTGTGATAAATGTGAATTCTTCTGCATACATTTCTTTTGTATCAAGTAATTTAATAGCTGTAAATTATTAATATTAAATTCTGGCAAGTGATAGGTATATAATAAAATTTAGTCATTATCATTCTGAAGAGAAAAAAAAAGTTAGTGATTGCAAAAGGGAAACCTAAAATGTCAGAAAGTCATTATGGCCTTCCATATTAATCTTATTTTATGTAAAAATTATATTTTATAAAGTCATTTTTAGATTAACCTAGGATGAGTCAATACTTTGAATGTTGTGTGGTAGAATGAAAAAAATCTGAAAGTTATTATGGGTTTAGGAAAGTCAAGTTATCACCATCTATGTGGGAAAAAAAAGGTTTTTCGAAAAGTTAAAGTCATTGCAAGGAATATGTAGACTATCTTACATTGATAGTTGTGTGTTTCCCATATTTAAAAGTTGCCTGAGATCCTCCAGAGGGCTGAGTAGGTGTTTGAGATCTTTGTATGTTTCTTTCCATTAATAGTATTTTTCTTAAAATGTGATACACAATGTTTTGATAATGATTTAAAGTCAATTTATGTTGTAGTTCTATGAATTAGGTAAACCATTTATATGGAGTGTTATAGAATAGCATTTTATTTTTATTTTTTTGGGGGGGGACAGAGCCTCACTCTGTTGCTCAGGCTGGAGTGCAGTGGTGCAATCTCAGCTCACTGCAACCTCCGCCTCCTGTGTTCAAGCAATTATCCTCTCTCAGTCTCCCAAGTAGCTGGGATTATAGGTGCCCACCACCACACCCAGCTAATTTTTTGTAGTTTTAATAGAGACCGGGTTTCACCATCTTAGCCAGGATAGTCTCGATCTCCTAGCCTTGTGATTTGCCTACCTCAGCCTCCTAAAGTGCTGGGATTACAGACATGAGCCACCAAACCTGGCTAGAATAGCCTTTTAAAATGCTTTCTTAGCAAGTAGAGAAGACTGTAGTAACCAGTCTTCATTAAACATTAAATAGAATCCTTACAGATCTCTAATAAAATGTCATGATGTCAGGAATTATTACTGAGACCCAGCCTCTGGCTTTAAAATTTGAGGTCAAATAAAGAATATGAGTCACACAATGCAAGGCACAATAATGTAACAAGTATAAAAGAGGTAAATTATAGTGGGGTTGAAGTTGAAAGACAATCATTTCCTATTTGAATTTTTAAAGAAATAATTGAAGAGGCAAGGTGTATTTTCAGTGGTTTTTAAATGAGTAAGTTTCCCCCTGGGAGAATATTGATAATAATAGACATTTCTTGGAAGAAGAAAATATAAGCAAAATTGAAGACACAGAAAAGCATAAATGTGACTGGAAATATAGGAAAGTCCACTTTGGTTAAAACATACAGTCTGCAGAGAATGAAGGCAGAAAAAACAATGTAAGAAGATCTCTTGATTTCTGAACAATAGACTAATGACCCTGAGTGATTAAGGAATTTGACTATTAAACTACTTTGAGCAAAATAATTTATGGCTTTTTAAAGAAGGCTGAATGGGAAGACAAAATGAGAAGCTACTGCAGTAATCAAGGACAGAAGCAACTATTAAAAGCACCTCTTAGGTTGTTATCAGTGGAAATATGAAACAAAAGATAAATATGCAAAAACATCAATGGCACAATAAACTGTCACGATTTTTCCTTTAGGCTTGAGATACACTAAAATCTAGATTTAATTAATCTACTTGCCCGTTGGAATAATAGTAAAACTTGCAAAATAATTTTCTAGAACCTAAGCAGGAAAAGAATCCCAAGAAATTGTCCTGAGTGCTAAGAATGAGCAATAATGAAATTAAAATATATTATATAAAATATGTTTGTATTATATTATATGTTAATATGATACAAACTGTATTGGAGATTACAAAGAAGAGATTATTCATAAATAATAAAGCTTGGAAAGAAAGCAACACATTTCTGGAAACAGATTATATAAACATAACAAAAGAGAAAAATGTATTTTCTCCGCACACAATGCAAGACCTTAAAGTCAATTCTCACTTTTCTTAAAATATTTTCTACCATTTCAAATCATAGAATTACTCAAGAAAACTACCTCAGTTGTCCTTTTTCTTGATTCTTTTTTTGAACATGGCCTAGTTTATTTTTCATCAGTAGATTTCTGGGCTCCTATATTCACTAGAGATTGCAGCGCCTAGATTTCTCTTACTTCAGAATCCATTTTGAGACATATGGGAGCCTCTGAATTCCAGAACAAAAGAATTTTGTAATTTAAAATTTGTGATTGCTCAATGGAATTATTTTAATTGTTATTCCATTTCTGTAGTTATTTAAAACTTACATGGAGAATTTTCTCAGAAATGAAAGAACCACAAGCATACTAAACTTTTAGAGGCAATCAGTCTGCTAAGAAGAGAAACGGGATCTTCTGTTTCAACAGTGATTACTTAAGAAGAAATTAAGAGAATGAAATAAGTTTCGCAGAATAATTATAAAATTTTTATTCATGAAATATGTACTTACATTTTGGGCCACGTGATGTCACTCTTTGCCGCGATGTTCTCTCTGAATCCAGACAAATACAGCCCTTTTCCCAGGGAAAGAGACTCCATTCTTTTTCACTCTCTCTGTGCTGAACAATGGCGAACACAGCAGGATGGGACTGACGAAATCAGCCGATTTTTCCTAATTTGGAGGCAATTTTCACCAATTAGAAAAGACCGAGTATTTGAAATGTTGTACTCAAGTCGAGGAGACCCAGAGGCTCCGCATCTACTGCTCTCGCTTACGATCCTCGCGATCTGGAAGGTGGGGAGCGGCCAGGTTCACTACTCCGTCCTGGAGGAAGCCAAACACGGCACCTTCGTGGGCCGCATCGCGCAGGACCTGGGGCTGGAGCTGGAGGAGCTGGTGCCGCGCCTGTTCCAGTTGGATTCCAAGGGCCGCGGGGACCTTCTGGAGGTAAATCTGCAGAATGGCATTTTGTTTGTGAATTCTCGGATCGACCGCGAGGAGCTGTGCGGGCGGAGCGCGGAGT
>NW_016107391.1:722907-725574 GCF_001604975.1 Cebus imitator
TGTCCTACTCGCTGGTGGAGCGGCGGGTGGGCGATCGCGCGCTGTCGAGCTACGTGTCGGTGCACGCGGAGAGCGGCAAGGTGTACGCGCTGCAGTCGCTGGACCACGAGGAGCTGGAGCTGCTGCAATTCCAGGTGAGCGCGCGCGACGCGGGGGTGCCGCCTCTGAGCAGCAACGTGACGCTGCAGGTGTTCGTGCTGGACGAGAACGACAACGCCCCGGCGCTGCTGGAATCTCGGAGGAGTGGCACTGGCGGTGGCGCGGTGAGCGAGCTGGTGCTGCGGTCCGTGGGCGCTGGCGAGGTGGTGGGGAAAGTGCGCGCAGTGGACGCAGACTCAGGCTACAATGCTTGGCTTTCATACGAGCTGCAGCCAGAAGCGATCAACACGCGCATCCCATTCCGCGTGGGGCTGTACACGGGCGAGATCAGCACGACACGGGCCCTAGAGGAGACGGATGCACCGCGCCAGCGTCTCCTAGTGCTGGTGAAAGACCACGGGGAGCCGGCGCTGACGGCCACTGCCACCGTTCTGGTGTCGCTGGTGGAGAGCGGCCTGGCACCAAAGGCATCGTCGCGAGGGTCAGTGGGTGCCACTGGCCCCAAGGTGACGCTGGTGGATGTCAACGTGTACCTGATCATCGCCATCTGCGCGGTATCCAGTCTGCTGGTGCTCACGCTGCTGCTGTACACAGCACTGCGGTGCTCAGCGCTGCCCACCGAGGGTGAGTGTGCGCCGGGCAAGCCCACTCTGATGTGCTCTAGCGCAGTGGGGAGTTGGTCTTACTCGCAGCAGAGGAGGCAGAGAGTGTACGCTGGCGAGGGTTCACCGAAGACCGACCTCATGGTCTTCAGCCCGGGCCTTTCTCCTTGTGCTGGATCTACAGGGCGAACGGGAGAACGCTCTGCTTCTTTAGATTCATCTGGGAAGGTAGGTTGTTCTATTTTATTGAAGTATTTTATTTTTTATATAATTATTTATTTTTATTGAACGATATTTTAAATTACTCCCAGTAATTTGAATAGTTTTTTTCATTTTTCTAGAAATTTATTGATTTCTTTTTTTCTTTTCTTTTCTTTTTTTTTTTTTTTTTTTTTTTGAGATGGAGTCTCACTCTTTCGCCAGGCTGGAGTGCAGTGGTGTGATCTGGGCTCACTGCAACCTCTGCCTCCCGGGTTCAAGCGATTGCACTACAGGCCCACACCACCACGCCCAGTTAATTTTTGTATTTTTATTACAGACAGGGTTTCACCATGTTGGCCAGGATGGTCTGGATCTCTTGATTTCGTGATCCGCCCGCCTGGGCCCCCCTCCCGGGCCCCCCCCCACCCAAGTGCTGGGATTACAGGTGTGAGCCACTGAGCCTGGCCAGTATTTTTTCTTATAAAGTGAACCCCTTAACATTGGAGCCGACATTGCCTTGACTTCTAGTGAGAATCATAAACCGTATATTAAATAGATATTTATTGGGTATGGAATTAATTTTATTTAAATTTGTGATGAAAGCAACATTAAATTTCTGATACCGTGCTGCTATAGCACCTGGAAACCAATTTAGTTGTTAGTCATTCATTAAAAATTAACATCACTATCATTTATTTATTTCTAAATTTTGTATAGTATTTTAAGTCTACTTGTATTGTTTATAAGAAACCCAAGCAAAAATATACAGCAATTATTACCTTGTTAATGTTTTAGGTCTCTACATTTTTCTGGATGGAGAGCATGTAAACATTGGATTGTTCAGCACCCCTCAGTATCTATTATTTTAATAAGGAACTTCAACTAAACTTTAGAAAATAGTTGTTCCACTTTAGGAATCAAATTATGTCAATAAATGTTATAAACACAGCCTTCATTTCAACTTGTATAAAATATGTTCTTAAATGTCTGACAATGTAGATTATAGGGAAATGTTGATTGAAATTGTGTCTACACTTAGAAATTCTTTGAATTTCAGTTGTTTACTGAAATTAGAGAAAATACTTTTTAACAAGTGTTTTCTTTCTTCAAGAAGACATTCTCCTTTTAATTGAAATTTTCTCCATTTAGTGATAAAATGATGAGCCATGTAAAGATTTCAAACTTTGAGTTCTCTTGAAATTCATAGTCTGTAACTTTAAAAAAGTACCCTTACCAATTTAGATAAGAATTAACTTTTTCAGTCAGTAATCCATAAGACAGAAATGTTTTTTAAAAATCTTTTTTTTCTCCTCTCATCTCATACGCAACACAAGGCAGAAATCTGGATATGAGATTTGCACCTTTAATGCCACTACAAGTTATATTTCCTGAATTGTAGTATGTGACTTTCCAAAATGGTGGTTCCCCACACTCTACCTTTAGTGCAAGCTATTTGTTTGTTTTCTAATTTATAATTTTAAAAACTTCACTTGTTGAGTTTTGGTTATGTGGTTTATATTTTTCTTTCTCTTTCAGCTATCTTATTTAATGTTGTGTCAGATATTTTATAAGGTATGACTTAATAAAAAAACTCAGTGGAGCAAGATCAGAATGGCCTTGAGAATAGAGCCACAATAATAACTATGAAAATGCAAGCAACATTTATTTAAAATAAAATATGTTAATTTTTAAATTTTCCCTTAAAACACATGTTTGGACCATGCTACATTATATATTTTTTGTCATCTCTCTCTCTTTTTTTTTT
>NW_016107391.1:725859-794166 GCF_001604975.1 Cebus imitator
TTTTTTTTTTTTTTTTTTTTTTTTTTACTATTTTCTTTCAAAACTCGAGTGGTCGCAGAGCTCCCATCATTAAATCTATCTATGTCTATCAGCACAACTCACCTCGAATATAGACTTATACTTTCAAGTATCTTTGTCATTGCACTTTTTTCAAGTTTCATGTGCCATTGAAACTTGGGCCCAGGTATTTGATTGTTTGTATGAATAGAGGGATTCTACAGATGTCATTTGTCCCCCGCCTATGTCCTCCAGTCTCTTAGAGCTAGTACTTATGAAGCATTTGCTATGTCATCAGTAATCATAAAATTTATTCTTTATTATTTATGGCTGTGTTGGTGCGATTGGTAATTTAGTTCTTCATATTAATCTTTATTCTGTCTCAGAGTGTGGGCTGTCATCATGTGCAAATTATCGGAAGAGCTGTGAACACCTTAGTAATAAATTTATCTTTTGAGGTCATTAGTAAACATTAACACTGAGATCCAGAGAGGGTAAAATTTAAAACAGGCTGGCAAGTTCAAAACAGAGAGGTGAGAGCAGAAGACACTTTCCTATTTTGCGTAATAGCTCTCCTTATATGCTTCTGTAGTTAACATTCCTCAACTGAAGTCAGAATGATGAAACAATAATGAAGTTCCTCCTATGCCAGTTCTTTTCAAGTTGTAGTTACTATATAGGGAAAACTAAATTATCACCCAATATCTTAGACACTTCGAGAGAAAAGGGGGGATTGTAAATAAGTATACAAGATCACAGACCTAAGTTGAGCCTGTTCCAGACAAACTGGGGCGTATGGCCATCCTATCCTGCTAACACATTAGCAGCACCTAGAGTCCTCATTGAATGTTCTAGTTCAAGACTCCACCTCAGAAATTCTGAAATGGGTAGTATGAGCAAATTGTCATTTTAAAGCACACCTGAGATGATTCTCATACAACTGAAGTTTTAGATCCATAGCCCTATTTGATACTTGACAGTGCAAGTTTTTGTAATTTAAAAAGATGTGGCCTGACACCTGTAATCCCAAAGTTTGGGAGGCCAAGGTGGGAGGGTCAAAAAAATTAGCTGGGCATGGTGGCATGCATCTGTAGTCCCAACTACTCAGAAAGCTGAAGTGGGAGAAATGCTTGAGCCTGGGACATTAAGGCTGCAGTGAACTGTGACAGCACCACTGTACTTCAGCCTGGGTGACAGCGACATTCTGTCTCAAAAAAGAAAAAGAGTGACTTAACTACTCCCCACTTTTTAATTGGACGTCTACATTGGAATATTTATGTTATTACTTGGTATAAAATATACATTAGTAGAAATTGAGTTGTTTTTATTATTTTGTGTATGGAGATGATTGAACAATGGCATACTTATTTTTACACTCCAGATAGCTGAAACAGAACTTGATATTTTGATAGGTAACTCATTACATTTTAATTCAAGGTTTATAAAAAAGTAATCTCTAAAATCGGATTTTGAATGAATCTTGACACAAGAGGCATTCCAAAGGAGTAGAGAAGTATAGAAACAGAATTTAGTAGGACACATAAACTGTTGGATTAAGTGACACCCATTTCTGTCATTTTTCTTATTCATAAATATTGTTGCTCTGTCATTCATATTTTAATAAAAAAGAGTTTAAAGTTATTGACACACTTAAAAATATTCTTTACAAAAGTCATAACATCATTAAATAAAATAAATTAACCCTTGTGTAAGACCAAAATTTCTGTTATTAAGTTTTTCCTTCTTGGAAAGATAGAAAACCCATTTTTTTTTCAGCAGCACAGATATATAAAATTTTCATTCCTGAATATTTGATTTCAATAACTTTGAGAGAGAAAAAATATTTTTACAGCAAGTGGTAATGAAAAACTTCATTGACATTGATAAAATTTTTAGATACATTTCCGAACTGTGTCTTTTGGGCATTTGAAAAGTGTAAATACAACAGGGATAAAAGCATTTGTCTCTGAAAAACAGAAATAATAAATATGTTAATTACTTTTTTTAGAATCATAATTAAGATTCTTTTTGCCCATGTAAAATATTATAAAATGAAACCTCTCCTTTTATAAAGGATTTTTCTATAACAGTACTTTTCTGTTTTTTTAAATATGGAAAACACCACTGTCAGCCTATGTAGTAGCAATAATTAAGGCATTGTAGAGTGACCACGTTCTATAGGTAATAATTTTGCCTGATGAGCCAGATTTGGTATTAAGCTTCATGAAAGCAAATATGGTCAAATTCAGGCCTGGGGATAGTTTCCATTTATGAAGCACTCACTCTCCTTAAGGTGTTGTTGCAAGCACTTTATATTATAATTCACGCAACCACCATATACTATTAGGCTAAAGTTATAAAATTGGAACATGAGGCAGGGAGAGTTTAAATGATTTTCACCAAATGACGTGGCTAGTGAATGGGAAAATAGGAATCTAAATGGAGAAATGTGTGATGTTGAAGCTAATGATCTCTCTAAGTTCTAGCGAATTTAGAACTTAGGAGTTACAAACACCTCACAGATAGTTGATGCTTGACATTAGTGTATAAATAAACTTTGTTAAATCTCAAAATAATGAGAAAGAGAAGTAAGTTAAGTATCAGAACTTAAAGGGAACTAAACTTGTTATTTAATAAAATATTAGTATACTCAGTAGCATGCAAATATTAAGGGCATGTTGAAATTCAGCTATGGATAATCATGTAGTTAGGGAAGAAATCGCTACTCTGAGATTCTACATTTAAGAAAATATTGCACCTGGTATCAACATTTGTTATTATTATCTGTAAAGAGACATAATGTGAGGCTTTGAAAGTCCATAGACATAAAAATACGTAAAAAATTAATATATAAATGAAAGAAGTTGTAAACTCATGGAATTGTACTTACACCTAAAGCCACCGGAGGTCGCTGTTGTCCACAAAATGGTTCTTTAGAACAAAGCATCATCCAGTTTCTAAAGGACTAGGAAGTAGCTTCATTCTGAGATCTCAGCCATTTCGACAGAAAATAGATGTAAGAAGAGGACAGAAGATGTAAGGCCGTATGTACATTCGTCGATTTGTAAAACAGGAGAAGGATAAGATGGTTTCCAGATGTAGCTGCTTGGGGGCCCAGTGTCCGCTGCTCTCGCTTCTTCTCCTTGCATCCTGGGAGGTGGGGAGCGGTCAGCTCCACTACACCGTACCGGAGGAGGCCAAACACGGCACCTTTGTGGGCCGCATCGCGCAGGACCTGGGGCTGGAGCTGGCGGAGCTGGTGCCGCGCCTGTTCCGGGTGGCGTCCAAAACACACGGGGACCTTCTKGAGGTAAATCTRCAGAATGGCATTTTGTTTGTGAATTCTCGGATYGACCGCGAGGAGCTGTGCGGGCGGAGCGCGGAGTGTAGCATCCACCTGGAGGTGATCGTGGACAGGCCGCTGCAGGTTTTCCATGTGGACGTGGAAATAAAGGACATTAACGACAATCCGCCCAGGTTCTCCGTAACAGAACAAAAGCTCTTAATACCTGAATCCAGACTGCTTGACTCTCGATTTCCGCTAGAAGGCGCATCTGATGCGGATGTTGGAGAGAACGCATTGCTTACTTACAAACTCAGTCCAAATGAGTTTTTTATTCTTGATATTATGAACAAAAAAGACAAAGACAAATTCCCAGTGCTTGTTCTGCGGAAACTGCTGGATCGTGAAGAAAATCCTCAGCTAAAGTTGTTATTGACAGCAACTGACGGAGGCAAACCTGAATTTACCGGATCTGTTTCTCTGCTTATCCTGGTATTAGATGCCAACGATAACGCCCCTATCTTTGATAGACCGGTTTATGAAGTTAAGATGTATGAAAATCAAGTGAACCAAACGTTAGTTATATGGCTCAATGCTTCTGATTCGGATGAAGGAATAAACAAGGAAATGATATATTCATTTAGCCCTTTGGTCCCACCCATGATAAGAAAGAAATTTTGGATAAACGAAACGACGGGAGAAATAAAAGTAAATGATGCTATTGACTTTGAGGATAGTAACACTTATGAAATTCATGTAGATGTTACAGATAAGGGAAATCCACCTATGGTTGGTCACTGCACGGTCCTAGTGGAATTACTGGATGAAAATGATAATTCACCTGAGGTGATTGTCACTTCTCTGTCTCTCCCAGTAAAAGAAGACGCTCAAGTGGGCACCGTCATCGCCCTGATCAGCGTGTCTGACCATGACTCAGGAGCCAACGGACAGGTCACCTGCTCTCTGACACCCCATTTCCCTTTCAAGCTGGTCTCCACCTACAAGAATTACTACTCGTTGGTGCTGGACAGCGCCCTGGACCGCGAGAGCGTGTCGGCCTATGAGCTGGTGGTGACCGCGCGAGACGGCGGCTCCCCTTCGCTGTGGGCCACGGCAAGCGTGTCCGTGGAGGTGGCCGACGTGAATGACAACGCGCCGGCGTTCCCGCAGCCCGAGTACACGGTGTTCGTGAAGGAGAACAACCCGCCGGGCTGCCACATCTTCACTGTGTCGGCGCGGGACGCGGACGCGCAGGAGAACGCGCTGGTGTCCTACTCGCTGGTGGAGCGGCGGGTGGGCGATCGCGCGCTGTCGAGCTACGTGTCGGTGCACGCGGAGAGCGGCAAGGTGTATGCGCTGCAGCCGCTGGACCACGAGGAGCTGGAGCTGCTGCAATTCCAGGTGAGCGCGCGCGACGCTGGCGTGCCGCCTCTGGGCAGCAACATGACGCTGCAGGTGTTCGTGCTGGATGAGAACGACAACGCGCCTACGCTGCTGGCGTCTCCCGCTGGCAGCGCGAACGGTGCAGTCAGTGAGCTGGTGCTGCGTTCGGTGGGTGCTGGCCAAGTGGTGGCGAAGGTGCGCGCAGTGGACGCTGACTCAGGATACAACGCGTGGCTGTCGTATGAATTGCAGTCGGCAGCGGTTGGCGCACGCATCCCATTCCGCGTGGGGCTGTACACGGGCGAGATCAGTACGACACGCGCTCTGGATGAAGCTGACTCGCCGCGTCAGCGCCTATTGGTGCTGGTGAAGGATCATGGTGAGCCGGCGCTGACGGCCACAGCCACTGTGCTTGTGTCGCTTGTGGAGGGCGGCCAGGCACCCAAGGCCTCGTCGCGAGCGTCAGTGGGCGTGGCGCCCGAGGTGGCCCTGGTGGATGTCAACGTGTACCTGATCATCGCCATCTGCGCGGTGTCCAGCTTGCTGGTGCTCACGCTGCTGCTGTACACTGCACTGCGGTGCTCTGCGACGCCCACCGAGGGCGCCTGTGGGCCGATGAAGCCCACGCTGGTGTGCTCTAGCGCGGTGGGGAGCTGGTCTTACTCGCAGCAGAGGCGGCAGAGGGTGTGTTCTGGGGAAGGCCCGCCCAAGACGGACCTCATGGCCTTCAGCCCCAGCCTTCCACCCTGCCCAACAGTAGATGTGGAAACGGAAGATCAGCCTATTGGAGGGGACCACTCTAGGAAGGTGGGTTATTACCTTTTCCTTTTCTTTTTGTGCTTTGTGATCATATTTTCTCACCGCATTTTCTCAAATATATATCTCAGAATATTTCATTTTTGTCTACATACCATTTATGCCTGAATATTTCTAGTGATACTCTTGTAATATAACTTATTCCAGGAGTTGCTTTTAAATTTTTTCTATCCTACCCACTGTGTCAGCTTTTGATTGTTACTTTAATTTTTAAAAATAACAATTTGTTCTGAATACACCAATATTTTCCAATACAAATATGTGATATGGGTTGCAGTTCTGATGATTTACTTTCATAATCACTTTTCGTTGCAAATATTTGTATGGTTAGTATTTCAGTTAATGTTATTTCATTTTCCAATCTAAATTTTGATTTGCTTGTATTTGCATTAACAAAAAAATTAATATGATTTTTTGTTAATTAGCTGATCAATATCTCTTCAGTGAAAATGTGTTTTCTCCCATGTGTAGAACATGTGTAGTGTACCATAGCTTATACTGCCATAGCAGATTTCAGTGTTCAGCGATTACAGTTTTTCCTCAATGGCACAGTAAGTAGGTGGCAATTTAAAATTTCTTAATCTTAGCAATTAAGTTAAATGCTTTGAACTTGAAAAATGTTTTCCATTTTTATTTTAGTTGTAGTGGTACCTGTGTCAGTGTGTATTATTCACTTTACTTAGCAGAAGAAAGTGTGTGTTTTCGTTATTTACATAATTTTATCCAGCAGTTATCTGCTTCTTTATCATTAGGCATTGCTTATGATTTTCAGGTATTAGCTCTGTCACTTTGAGGAAGGAGTCATGCTTATGTTTAATAACGAAGAGCATTTGAACACTTTTTAATTTTGAGATTGAAAATATTACTAATTAATATTAAAACTTTGAGAAGAAAATTAAATCAATGTTTTCTACTGATCTATTATATTGTAAAGTTTAGTTTAATAGCTTCTCTGGTCCCGAAACCTAAAAAAAAAAAGGAAAAAAAATAGCTTCTCTAGTCATCTTAAACAGGGTTGGGTTGTATGATATAGACCCAGAAATGAAAGCTAATTTAGTTGCCTAGTGACAAAGCTGCACTATCGATTGTGTTTTTCTGAAATTGGTTGTTACCTGATACTCATGATTTCATTAAAAAAAAATCTTTATTAATTCTAGTGTTACCAAACACCAATGCCATGAATTTATCATCTTGCCTACAGCTCTTAGCAATTACTTTTTCTTTCCTTTCCCTTTGAGTATGGAGATTGAATTTGTTACTCATATGTGCTTCATAAATAGCTTCAAATAGCAGTTAAAATTATTGTTCAAGTTTAGGAACATCAAAAAAGACAATTGTGGCAAGAATTTAAACATGGCATTCTTTCAGTCTTAATACAATCCATGCCCTGTCTCCAGCTTTTAGAAATTATAGATGCTAAATTAATGCAGAGTTTAGAAATGATATAATATTTGTTATATCAAAATAGTTTTATGAAATATATACTTCCTCTGATATTTGAAAAAAATCCTCCTGAATATCATAAGTAATATATAAAATTTAGTAAAAACTCATACCAGTCATAAAAGCCTCAGGTATACAGGTGCATTAATCTCTTCATCAGTACTAATTTAAGGCCAGGCATGGTGGCTCACACCTGTAATCCCAGCATTTTGACAGGCCAAAGTTGGAGGATTGCTTGAGGCCAGGAGTTCAAGATCAACCAGGGCAACATTGGGATACCTTGTACTGAACATATATATGATGGGGGTCTCCTTACAAAGACACACACACACACACACACACGTGTGTGTGTATGCATGTATGTACTCCTTGCATATATATGTGTGTGTGTACTCCTTACATATGTGTGTATGTGTGTGTGTATGTGTGTACTTATGTGTATAAGCCGGCGTGGTGGTACATGCCTGTAGTTTCTGCTGTAGTGCTACTTGGGAGGGTGAGGTGGGAGGATCACTTGAGCCCAGGAGGCTGAGGCTGCAGTGACCCATGATTGTGCCACTGCACTCTAGCCTGGACAACAAAGTGAGACCCTATTTCAAAAATTGAAAAAGGTAAAGGAAATAATAACACAAGTATCCGGCAAATATGATCTTATTTCATATTCATTCACATGATAATACAGTTGGCGCAGTAGTACTTTCTTTAGGATGTCCACATACAAGACAAAACTCTTCATGGAATTCTAATTTGTAAGACAAACCTACTTTTGAAGAGGTACTGGTCACACACAAGAAGGTATAGGAAAGGACTTGAAAGCTCAAAAAAAAAAAAAAAAACCCGCATAAATGCATATGTAGGAATTAGCAACATGGAAGGTAAGTGAAATAATATGAAATCAAATCCACTTATGTATTAAGCCACAGGATATTGTTGTTCTCCAAGAAAAGTATTTTTTAACAGGCGAAAATCAGATTATTCCTAGATCAGAAAGAAGCTCCATTGTTCCTGTGCTTTAAAAACCACAAACACCCATTAAGATCATGTGGAACCTCAGGAACAAGGAATCAAAAGATCTCAAAGGAACTATGTCTTTCTAGTCATGAAATATTCTTTTACTAACCGAAAGAGAGGCATGATGTTAGCTGCCAGACTAAGTGGCCAGGAATCCCGGAGCCTACAGCACTGGCTTTTGCTCCTCGAAATTTGTGAGGAGGGGGAGGACCAGCTCCACTATACTATCCTGGAAGAGGCCAAGGATGGCACATGACACTTTTCTGGGCCACATCATGCAGGACCTGGGTCTGGATCTGGTGCCGCGCCCGTTCTGGGTGGATTCCAAAGGCCATGGGGACCGTCTGGAGGTAAATCTGCAGAATGGCATTTTGTTTGTGGATTCTCAGATCGACCTCGAGGAGCTGTGTTGGCGGATCTTGGAGTGCAGCATCCACCTGGAGGTGGTTGTGGACGAGCTGCTACAGATTTTCCATGTGGAGATGGAAGTGAAAGACATTAAAGACAACCTGTCACTGTTCTCAGTGACATAAAATAATCTATTTAGAAAACAAGGGTTCTTGATTCTTGTTTTTCACTAGGGGGTGTCTGGGATGCAGCAGCAGGGGCCAATGCTCTGCTGATTTACATACTGTACCCTAGTGATTATTTTTCCCGGGAAATACCAACCAATGAAGAGCAGGTAAAACCACTTGAAGGTGTATTTAAAAAATGCAGATTGATAAGTCACTTCAGAGTGACTTTTGGTGCTTAAAGCAACTGATGGGGGCAAAGCTGAGCTGACAGGCACCAAAGCATTACATGGCACAGTGCGGGATGTACCTGATGATACCCCAGTGTTTGGCAAAGCAGTCTGCCATGTGAAATCACTGGAAAATGCAAGAGAAGGTACACTGGTTATTTATTTATTTATTTTTGAGACGGAGCCTCGCTCTGTCACCCAGCCTGGAGTGCAGTGATGTAATCTCCGCTCACTGCAACCTCCTCCTCCCGGGTTCAAGCAATTCTCCTGCCTCAGCCTCCCAAAGTACTGGGATTACAGGGTGAACCACTGTGCCCACAGGTACACTGGTTATTAGACTTAAGCCTTTGGATTTGGACAGGTTTCAAACAGTCACATTGTTTCTTTGCAACCGATGTCTCCCCTAACATAGAAGCCCTTTTTCGCATAGATTCAGACAGTGGAGAAAGAGAAGTAAATGTAAAGACAGGTTTGGAGGAAACTAAATAATGGAAGATTCAAATACAGGCAGTTGACAAAGGCGATTCCCCAATGCTTGCTACTGCGCAGACTTGATAGAAGTCTGGGACGTCAATGATAGTGTTCCAGAGTTAGCAGCAAGTCATTATCATTCCCTGTACAGGAAGACACTCCACTAGGTAACATCATAGCCCTGATCAGTGTACTTGACGCTAAATTCAGTGTCAAGGGACAGGTGACCCTCACCCTGATGCCTCATGTCCCTTCAAGTTGGTGTCCACCTTCAATAGGTGCTGCCCAGCACCTGCTCGTTAGTGCTTCACAGCGCCCTGGACCAAGAGAGCAAATCTATCAGTTGGTGACCGCGCGGAACGGGGACTCGTTTTCATTGTTGGCCACGGGCATCGGGTCTGTGCAAGTGGCCGACAGTGAACCATAACACTCTGGCGTTCATGCAGCCCGAGTACATGGTGTTTATGAAAGAGAACATCCCGCCAGGCTGCCATATCTTCACAGTGTTCGCGCGAAACGGGGATGCTCAGGAGAACGCACTGGTGTCCTACTCGCTGATGGAGCTGCGGGTGGGCGAGCGCACGCTGTCGCTGTCGAGCTAAATGTCGGTGCACGCAGAGTTGTACGCGCCGCAGCCGCTGAACCACTAGGAGCTGGAGCTGCTGCAGTTCCAGGGGAGCGCGCGCGACGCGGGCATGCAGCCTCTGGGCAGCAACGTAATGCTGCAGGTGTTACTGCAGGAATGACAACTTGGTTGGCGCTACTGGCGCCTTGGGTCGGCTGGCAACGCTGTGAACAGGCTGGTGCCGCATTCGGTGAGTGGAGGCCACGTGGTGGCGAAGGCGCGCGCGGTAGACGCCAACTCCAGCTACAACATCTGGTTGTCACATGAGCTGCAGCAGTAGGCTGGCAGCACCCGTTCTGCGTGGGGTTGTGCACGGGAGAGATCAGCAAGAAGAGTACGTTGGACGAGGCGAAAGCTATGCGCCACTGCCGGCTGGTGCTGGTAAAGGACCACCGCGAGCCGTCGCTTACTGTCACAATCAACGCGTTGGTGTCGCTGGCGGAGAGCAGCCGGGCGAGGAAGGCCTCTTTGCGGGCATTGACAGGCATAGGGTTCCGGGAGGCTGCGCTAGTGGATGTCAACGTGTACCCGATCATCGCTGTCTGCGCGGTGTTCAGCCTGTTGATGCTCAGGTTGCTGCTACACGCGCGCTGCGGTGCTTGGCGCCGCCCACCGAGGGCTTGTTCGCCCGCGCGGGCAAGCCCAAGCAGGTGTGGTCCAGCGCAGTGAGAACTGGTCTTATTCGCAGCAGAGGAGGCTGATCCTGTGCTCCTGGCTTTTAGTTGTAGTGTTCCCCATTTTTCGGGCTTTGGAGATGGATTTCCATAGGAAATTTTTGAGAATGTTAAGTACTGTAATTCTGGAAAGTATTTCGTTCCTATTTATGTCCCTCACAGTAACATTGGTAATGTTCACCAAATTATTGCTTAATTTTATTGCTTTATTTATTTTGTTTTGCTTTTCTTTTGAGATGGTTTATTTAAAGTACATTGGGGCAGGGCGGGGTAGTTCATTCCTATTTGTAACCCCAGCACTTTGGGAGGCTGAGGCGGGCGGATCACTTGAGGTCAGGAGTTGGAGACCAGCCTGGCCAACATGGTGAAACCCCATCTCTACTAAAGATACAAAAAAAATTAGCCGGGTGTGTTAATGAGCACCTGTAATCCCAGCTACTGAGGAGGCTGAGGCACGATAATCGCCTGAACCTGTGAGGCGGAGGTTGCAGTGAGCCAAGATCAGGCCACTGCACTCCAGCTTGGGCAACAGAGTGAAACCGTGTCTCAAAGCAAAAAGTATAGAAGTCTAGCCATCTTCATCACTTTTTACTACAGTCATCATAAATATTCTTTAGGAATATTCTTCAGTTGGTAAGTATAATGACAATACTAATAATGAAATAGACTGAATGGATGTTTCCTGTAAACGAGAAAGTTAAGTCTCACAGGAAGGATCATGATGAATAATGATCCTTATGAGAAGGTCAGATCTTCTCAATTTCGAAGCAACTTATTTCTTCCTATTCATTTTCTTACTCTGATTTGTGTCCTCCACTCATTACGCTTATGTGTTCAAAAATACCATGACAATATTTAATTCATAAAATCATAATTATTTGAATTTAAAACATGTTTAAATTTTTATATTTCTATAATCTGTAAATTCATCTTTCACAAATGGTGATGAGCAGGGTTGAGGCAGCTTCATTCACAAACAATTTTGTTTCTTCATGATTGATGACAGTCTTTTCTGAGATGATGATTGCCGTGGATGGTGTTTCAGCCTTGCCTTTAAAGGTAATTTTATGTCTTAATTTTTGTCTTCAATCTTCTTATAATTTCATTTTAAGGTCATTTTCTTCACAATCTTCAACTACTTCAGATAGCCAACAATTTTGTTCTTCTTCTTTTTCTTTAATGTCAGTTCTGTTTAATTACCTGTTGAACTAATTTCTGCTGTCCTCTGGTTTAAGTTATTGAGCTCTTCTAGTATTTTGGGAAGATTTATTTGAGCACTGGTTATAATTGTATTTCTTTCATTTTGATACCTGGCTGTATGAAAATATTTTAGGGTAGAAAAATTCACATTTACTTGGGCTTTGAGTATAGGAGAGTCTTTCCATACATGATGAAGTGTGATACTGTTATTGTCTCTGTTCATCAAGCTGCATGGTCTTCAGAATGGCATTCCTGGGCTTGGCAGGGTGGCTGAAGCCTGTAATCCCAGCATTTTGGAGGCCAAGGCAGGAGGATTGCTTGACGCCAGGAGTTTGAGACCAGCCTGGGCAAAATAGTGAGACCCCCCATCTCTACCAAAAAAAAAAGTCATTGTTTTTAATAACTTAAGTATAAGAACCATGAAATATTAATAAAGGCACTTCCACTTGACAATTGTGGTGTTAATTATACCTTAGAATGTAATATTATATCCTCTTGATATATTTGATACAAATTATTTTTGCCTCCACACCACATTCATATAAATGCTTTCTTTAAAGGGATCCCAGAGAATATGTATTTATAGCTGTAAAGATGTATATCAAATTATATGCAAAATTATTTTGCTCTTTTTGGCTCTAATTACAAAGAGATCCCCTTTAATTCTGTGTAAAGAAATAGTATATTTACATAGGGGAGGGTAACCATGTTACAGATAGGGTAAAGTTAATATAAATGCTGAAAAGGAATTAGTGGTTATTTTCTACCTAGAAAGATAACTTCTGAGAGGATGATTTCCATGAAGATAAACATTAAGGAAATCTTCAGAAAAGGGAAAAACCTGTCCTACTTTATGGTGCTGGAATTCTCTTCATCCATAACTATAGAACAAGGGCAAACATTGATCAGTAACTTAGGGATAATAAATAACCATTGTTTGAGTGTTTTATTAATATATTTGTTAGACATCATGTGAGGGACTCAAATACATTATTTTGTTTAATCCTTATTATAATTTGTAAAGTACATATGACAGTTCCAATGTTAAAGATAAAATAAGAGAAGCTATTTATCTGTTTTACCCAGTGCCAGGACATGGTGGAGATATTATTCAAACGCACATCTTTCAGACTTTTGATTCATTCTTTTGTTCACTATAATGTAGAACTTTCTCCAGTAAGTCTTTTCTCTGCTCAAACACAGTCTTGGCTAGGAAAATCAAGCAGAAGCTGTGTACAGGAGAATCTTCCTTTCTGTTGTGCTTAGAAGAAACTTCATGATTGTCTTCATCATTAATTTTGTACAGTGCATGATTGAGATAACACTAAGTTTTCTATGTTGTGATTTTTTTCTTATAAGAGTTCATGATCATCATTATCATTTGTTTAATCAATGCCATATTGAGATAGATATTTTGGTTATGTAATTGTTAAATAATTAAGAGTTGCCTTAGAAGAACTATGTATCTGTTGTTTGGAAGTGATGTAAGTAAGAATCATTTAACATGTGAGAAAAGTCAGAAAACTGGTTTCCAATATCCTTCCAGAACACCCAAACTAAACACTGCATACCAAAAATTACTTCTTTTTTTGCTGTGAATAGTGTTTGGGATAAGTATAAATGTTGATATTATTATTTCAGGGACTCTGAACATGGCTAAAGGATTCAAGAAATGTTTACAATATTGCATGCTTAAATAACAATTTTAAAGACATAGATTCCCGTGAAAAGCTTCAAATGTGTGTAGGTCTTTCAGTCTTCCTCAGTCTTATTGTTGGCTGAGAGGCTTGTACCAACTGACAGATGATTTGTGACCAAATAACTGTTTTTACTTGACTAAGCCATGAAACTGCAGAATTAGCATCACTAAGTAAATCTTACAATTTTGTTAATGCAGTGGTTGGATAATCTACTTCTAATCCATTGCTTCTGGAGAACCTCCTAAGGTTCTGACAATGGTGTCAAAATTTGTTTATGTGTTTTCAAGAAATCATAGCACTAAGTCTGTTATAGAATATCAGTGGATGACATGCATTAGTGAGACATTAAACTATACACTCTAATACATATATGACTAACAGGACATACAGGCAGATTATATGTCCTGATTGATATAGTAAAAATCAGACATAAAGTTCCTTAATCTTCAGTTGATTTTTCAAATCCAGTTAACAATAATTGTATTGAAATGACTTCTTAGCATTAGCCCATACCCAGGTATTAGGCTGATCCTCAAAGACGAGTTCAAAGACAGCATAATGCCTTCACTAGGGGCTGGTTGAGATGGTGACACCTGGAATATCACAGCCAAAATGCAAAAGATGGGTCATTGATTCCTATACTATATCAAACTCTTTTATGACTTGGTATTTGTTTAGTATCACTTTATATATTCACAAAACACTGTATGATTGGAAATTAATACCTAAATTAACACCTTGTTTTAATTCAAATATGTGATATCATCATCTTTCCAGAGTAAACCTTCTCATGTTCATTTCCCTACCTTAGAAGACTCTACATATCCTGTAACATCTTCATCCCCAATTCTCATAATGGAGTGATTGAAGATCTATTGTTTCTTTTTGTTCAAAATAAACCTGATATGTTTCAAATATCTTGTTGAATATCTGTCATCTGGTCTAATGTTATATTTTGATTAGAGGTTATTATAATTGATTATTTTACAGTTACATAATGGAATTAACTGTCATAAAAGTTGACATGTCTCCTTTAATTTTTTCATATAGAATTTTACATTTATCTTAATAAGAGTTCTAGTGTTATGACAACACTGGGAAAAGAGTAAATTTGAAAAAAGCAGAACAAAATCTCAAATAAATAGTTGAATATGTATAAAATATTAGCATACACATATGATAATTTTTTCATAAACCATTGTAGTATTTTTATATTGGAGATAAACCATCAAAACTATACAACAAAATATTCAAGCTAGAATGATACTTATTCTAAATCACTTTCTACTCTAAAATTTTGTTGCATCTACTTTTTTCCCTCCTAAATCCTAAAGATATATGAAAAGACAAAGAAAATTACAACTTAAGCAATGAAAACTCTCATAAGCAATTCCTGTATTTTACTTAGTATTCTGTGAAATTCCATTTCCACAAATACTAAGGTAATTTACCATTTAGTTGAATTCGTTTGATTGATTTTCTACATTTTAAGCACAATATCAGGCACTTAGAGGAGATATAATTAAAAATCATGTCCTTTGTTTTCCATGAACTTATGATCTCAAACCCCAAATTCTTTCAGCAAGAAACAAACTATTTTCATGAATATAACTAAATTAGATTAATGAACCAATGTTGGTGACTTGGAAATACCAATGTGGCACAGAGATGTTCACAGTGATTTTATTTACTCTATCGAATGATAATAAAATTTATTTTGTAGTTGAAAAGCCTATTTCTGTCATATCACTCCATTATATAAAATACCCAATTTTGATACCTCATATTATGCTACTATGGCTTACATTAGAAATAACGTGTCAAATAGAAATTCTAGATGAATAGACTTTTCCTTTGTGAATTTTTTAAAAAAAACTAACAAGTTTGAGAATATATTTGTTTTTCTTATAGTCAGAAAACAATTAAATGTAAATAACAGTACAGACCAGAATTAAAGAAAATAAATATGAAAAGGCACAGAGATAAGAATAGAGCATGTGGAACATAAAGACTAAAGAGCTCCTTTTATAAAACGTCAGATTTTTCTTTGAGTTTCCTAGCAGCCAAAGTAACAAGGGAGACTGAAAGTAAAACAATTCAAATTTGATAATATTTTTACATGAGGAACAACACTTTCAGGAAATGTTTAGCCCTAGTTTATCAGGAGGCCACCCTAAGAGCTGAATTATCTCTCTCTCTCTCTTTCTCTGTATACGTATTTTAGATAAGTAAAAGAATAATTTTATCATGCTAAGTCAAACATAGACACAATAATTTAAATTTGATGTTAATCAAGAAATAAAATGTCTTTTCTCTATATATTTTGTTTCACTATGACTTATAATCTGAATATTCCACAAATAAGCACTTTGGAAAGACTTAGGGGAAAAACCAAAAACATGAAATTCTACGGTAGTAATGCAGTGCACAGTACTCACAATTTTAGGCGCAAGGTGTCGCTCTTTACTTGGTGGAAAGTTCATTCAAACGTTGGTCTGAACAGTCAGGCACTCCCATACAAAGGGACTCCATCATACCGGATGCCACCGTTAAAGGATTCTTTGAAACTTCTCAAGAATTCAGAGAGATTTTTAACCTGAAACTGAAGAATCTGGCACTGTAAGTGTAAAGAAGTTTATTTTGGAAGCCAATTTCGTATGCAATGTTTGGTTTTCAGAGAAGGGAATTGGGCACCCCACGACTACTGCTCTGGCTTCTCCTACTCGAATTCTGGGAGGTGGGGAGCGGTCAGCTCCACTACTCGGTGCTCGAGGAAGCCAAACACGGCACCTTTGTGGGCCGCATCGCGCAGGACCTGGGGCTGGAGCTGGAGGAGCTGGTGCCGCGCCTGTTCCGGGTGGCGTCCAAAACACACGGGGACCTTCTGGAGGTAAATCTGCAGAATGGCATTTTGTTTGTGAATTCTCGGATCGATCGGGAGGAGCTGTGCGGGCGGAGCGCGAAGTGCAGCATCCACCTGGAGGTGATCGTGGACAGGCCGCTGCAGGTTTTCCATGTGGACGTGGAGGTGAAGGACATTAACGACAACCCACCGGTGTTCTCTCTCAGAGAACAAAGGCTGCGGATTGCGGAATCTAAGCAATTGGACTCTCGTTTTCCACTAGAGGGAGCTTCTGATGCTGATATTGAAGAGAATGCTCTATTGACCTATAGGCTAAGTCAAAATGAGTATTTTTCTTTAGACTCATCAACAAATAGTAAGCAGATTAAAAGATTGTCACTTATTTTAAAGAAGTCTCTAGATAGAGAGAAGACTCCGGAACTTAATTTGCTACTAACGGCTACAGACGGGGGGAAACCAGAGCTTACTGGCATTGTTCAGCTGTTAGTCCAAGTCTTGGACGTTAACGACAATGATCCAGAGTTTGATCAATCAGAATACAAGGTGAGTCTTATGGAAAACGCTGCTAAAGAGGCTCTTGTGATAAAATTAAACGCCACAGACCGAGACGAAGGAGTCAACGGAGAGGTAACATACTCCTTAATGTCAGTTAAGCCCAGTGGAAGATCCTTATTTACACTAGATCAAAATAATGGAGAAGTGAGGGTCAATGGAACTTTAGATTATGAAGAAAACAAATTTTATAAAATTGAAGTACAGGCTACAGATAAGGGGACTCCCCCAATGGCAGGTCACTGTACAGTCTGGGTAGAAATCTTAGACACCAACGATAACGTTCCTGAAGTCACTGTGACTTCCTTGTCCCTCCCAATACGAGAGGACACTCAGCCCAGCACGGTCATTGCCCTGATCAGCGTGTCTGACCGTGACTCAGGTGTCAATGGACAGGTGACCTGCTCGCTGACGCCCCAGGTGCCCTTCAAGCTGGTGTCCACCTTCAAGAATTACTACTCATTGGTGTTGGACAGCGCCCTGGACCGAGAGACAGTGCCAGCCTATGAGCTGGTGGTGACCGCGCGAGACGGGGGCTCGCCTTCGCTGTGGGCCACGGCCAGCGTGTCCGTGGAGGTGGCCGACGTGAATGACAACGCGCCGGCGTTCCCGCAGCCCGAGTACACTGTGTTCGTGAAGGAGAACAACCCGCCGGGCTGCCACATCTTCACTGTGTCGGCGCGGGACGCGGACGCGCAGGAGAACGCGCTGGTGTCCTACTCGCTGGTGGAGCGGCGGGTGGGCTATCGCGCGCTGTCGAGCTACGTGTCGGTGCACGCGGAGAGCGGCAAGGTGTATGCGCTGCAGCCGCTGGACCACGAGGAGCTGGAGCTGCTGCAATTCCAGGTGAGCGCGCGCGACGCGGGCGTGCCGCCTTTGGGCAGCAACGTGACATTGCAGGTATTCGTGCTGGATGAGAACGATAACGCACCGGCGCTGCTGGCGACTCGGGCTGGCAATGCGGGAGGCACAGTTAGCGAGCTGTTACCGCGGTCGGTGGGTGCGGGCCACGTGGTGGCGAAGGTGCGTGCAGTGGATGCTGACTCAGGTTACAACGCGTGGCTTTCATATGAACTGCAGCCAGCGGCTGGCGGCTCGCGCGGCCTGTTCCGCGTGGGGCTGTACACCGGCGAGATCAGCACAACGCGTGTCCTGGACGAGGCGGACTCGCCGCGCCACCGCCTCCTGGTGCTGGTGAAGGACCACGGTGAGCCGGCGCTGACGGCCACCGCTACCGTGCTGGTGTCGTTAGTAGAGAGTGGACAGGCGCCAAAGGCCTCGTCGCGGGCATTGGTGGGCCCTGCGAGCCCAGAGGCTGCGCTGGTGGGTGTCAACGTGTATTTGATCATCGCCATCTGCGTGGTATCTAGTCTGCTGGTGCTCACGCTGTTGCTATACACCGCGCTGCGGTGCTCCGCGATGCCCATTGAGGGCGCGTGCGCTCCCTGCAAGCCCACGCTGGTGTGCTCCAGCGCGGTGGGGAGCTGGTCGCATTCGCAGCAAAGGCGGCACAGGGTGTGCTCTGGGGAGGGCCCACCTAAGACAGACCTCATGGCCTTCAGCCCTAGTCTTCCTCCAGGTCCAAATAAAGAGGAGGAAGGGGAAAGACAGGAGGCAGGGTCAAGTTACCGTGGACAGGTGAGTTTTCTACAGATTTCACCTATCAGGAAGTGTATGTGAAATTATTTAAAATCTAGTTTTTTTTTTTCACGGATTTTTAAGGGAAAGTTTTTATGACTAATGAGTATTTTGAATACTATTTTAGATAACAAAGTCTGTTTGCGAAATGCCAAATGCTACACATCTTCAATCTTTTAATCAAAAGAATAATCAGGCTTCTTTAACCAATAGATGTCCTATTTCTTCTAATATTTGGTTAGAATATGTTGAAAGAAATAAGATGTGAGAATGACTCTTCTGTAGTAATTATTTCTGAGTAGAAATAATTACGATTTCCACTAAAGTACCCATGCCACTTCAACTATGACCTTCAATTATGACTGTAATAACTACAGATTATTTAAAATTACTCCTTCTTGTCTTTTAGCAGAGTTTTGCCTTGATATTTCCACATTGTTAGATCAATTGGTGTTTTTTTTTCTAAAGGGAGGAGGTCTTCTTATGATGTCCAGGTGGCAGTACAGTGGCTATTCACAGGTGACCTGTAGCCTTGAACTGCTAGGCTCAGAGGATTCTACCACTTCAGCCTCCAGAGTAGTTGGGAATGCAGGCACGTGCCACTGCACTTAGTCCATTGGCTTTTCTAACTTCAGGCTTGTATCAAAGCTAGAATACTCCACTAGGTATGAAATGATTTACTTTTCTTTCTTTTTTTCCTTTCCTTTCCTTTTCTTTCTTTGTTTTTCTTTGTTTCTTTTCTTTCTTTCTTTCTTTCTTTTTTTTTTTTTTTTTTTTTTTTTTTTTTTTTAGACAGAGTCTCAGTCTGTCCCCCAGGCTAGAGTGCAGTGGTCAGATCTTGGCTCACTGTAACCTCGGCCTCCCAGCTTCAAGGGACTCTCCTGCCTCAGCCTCCTGAGTAGCTGGGATTACAGGCATGTGCCAACATGCCTGCCTGATTTTTGTATTTTTAGTAAAGGGTTTCACCATGTTGCTCAGGCTGGTCTCCAATGCCTGACCTCGTGATCCATGTGCCTTGACCTCACAAAGTGCTAGGATTACAGGCATGAACCACCAGGCCCGGCCACTTTTCTTCTCTTGCTCCCTCTTCTGCTCCCTCCCTTCTTTCTTTCCTTCCTTCCTTTCCTTTCCTTTCTCTCTCTCTCTTTCTTTCTTTCTCAGTGTTAAACATTCATCATGTTTATTATCTATGAAACAGTCTTTACTTTTGCCTTTATTCTTGTGATAATACTTGTTTTCATATTGTTTGAAGAAAAAAGTTAAGCCTTGCATTCTTACCTGCTGCTTTTATGGAAATAATATAACTAAAATTCTTCATGTTCTTGTCAGGCAAAGTGGCTCAGGCCTGTAATCCCAGCTACTTGGGAGGCTGAGGCAGAATTGCTTGAGCCCAAGAGTTGAGGCCTGTCTGGACAACATAGTGAGATCCTATCTCTACCAAAAATTTAAATATTAGCCAGACCTAGTGGTGCATGCCTGCAGTCCCAGTTTCTTGGGAGGCTGAGGTGGGAGGATCGCTTGAGTCCAGGGGTGCAGAGCTGCAGTGAGCTATCATTGTGGGACCCCCAAACTAAAAAAACAAAAAAAATTTTGTCCATTCTTGATTTTGTTCCGTGAAAAGGCAAGACATTTATTAACTATTGCATACTCAAACAAAATGGCCTGATTTATTTTTCCAAAGGAAACTAGGAAGCTTTTCAGATTCATCTAGCAGAGAAAAAATTAAATATATAAATGTGAGTACCCACTGACAATGATCAGTTTCATTCATCTCACATTTTAACTGCTCTTTTAATGCCTTATCTTTAATGTTTTTGAAATTTTCTTTCCACGTGGTATAATCCCATATGAAGATCTGAGCAAAGATCATTTACTTTTGAGTCATTCTTCATATTTAGTTATTCTTACTACATGTAGAGTGGTGGAATTACTGACCATTTTGAGAATCACATCTAGCTATTTCCACCCTTATAGAGGCATAACATTCAATAATATTGTGCCATTTGGCACAATATTCAAAGAGTCTATGCTGAAGCCCATTCATAGACTTTAGATCAAGAAGTTTTGCACCTTAATATTAATTGGCTAAAAACATTCTTTAAGTATTCAAGAGAAGGCAACAAGATAAAAATATAAAATATTTCAGACTCAAAAGTGGTTAAACCATCAAACCACTTATGAAACTTTGTAAGTATAATAAATGTGAAGATTAGATAGCACATACATTACTCATCTCCAAATGAAGTTTTTGGAATAACTCAAGATCATTTAAAGACTTTGCAATGTCTTCAGTACAGGTTAAAAATTTGTAAATTATTATTTATATCACATAAATAACCAATGTTTATTTTAGATAATTCAAATTACTTGGACTGATTTCTACAAAGTTGTTTCTTTTGGACTTATTCTTAATGCCAAGATTGCATTCTATGATATAAAATTATAATTTCAACTTGTTTTCTGGTTTGGTTGTTTAAGTACTAAGCTAAACCTAGATGTTCCCATTGGCTTAGCAATTTGTTTAGGTCGAAGAGTGTGTGAGAACTACATAACACATTTTTTTTTCTTTTTTTGTGATAGAGTCCTGCTCAGTCGCCCATTTTTTAAAATTAAAGCTCATGACCGGGTGCAGTGGCTCACGCCTGTAATCCCAGCACTTTGGGAGGCCGAGGCGGACAGATCGCCTGAGGTCGGGAGTTCGAGACAAGCCTGACCAACATGGAGAAACCCTGTCTCTACTAAAAATATAAAATTAGCTAGGCGTGGTGGCACATGCAGTAATCCCAGCTACTCGGGAGGCTGAGGCAGGAGAATTGCTTGAACCCAGGAGGCGGAGGTTGCGGTGAGCCAAGATCACACCATTGCACTCCAGCCTCGGCAACAAGAGCAAAACTCCATCTCAAAAAAAAAAAAAAAAATTCCTTAGCACCTATAGTACATTCACTACTTTTGAAAATGAAAAATAAGAAGAAACTTGGTGGCTTGGTGGTAACATTAGACAATTTAAATAATTAGCCTGATGGCATCAAAATTCAAATATGTTTTTGATTACTTAAAGTTTTATAGGTGATTTAAGTTATCTTATACTTTTAGAGCCTTTCTTCATTATTTTCTGGTTTTGCAAAGGTGTTATATTTCAGTTACCTTTATTATTATACGTAAAAGGAATGACTGGCAACAAATTGGTTTAAAGATTTTGACGTATTACTTACGAAGTCTACGTGTACTTGTTCACAATGAGCTGTAGGATCTTATCTGTGTTTTATTTTCTCTTAAAACTGACCTTGAATTAATGAACAAAATCATGAAAAGTCTTCTGAGTCCCCCTGGCATCACAGCCACCATTCTGATTTTCTGAAGAGAAGCATATCCTAACTACTAAATGACCTGTAGGGAAAGATTTAGAGAAAAAGCCAAAGGTTGCTATCAACTTCATATTCTCTTGACTTTAGTCAATGAGATTAGGCTCCAAAACACTTTTAGAGATCTTTTTCATATTCGTGCTCCATTGTTACTTTGGGATAGTGTGAAATTTGGAGGCTTTAACTAAACATTTCAGATGAAAGTGCTTCACATTTGCTAGAGTAAAACTTTCCAGAATCTATTCCTGAGCTTTGTTTTAGCACGTAATGGAAATGAGAGCAGTTATGTGAAAAGTTATCGCATTCAAGCATCAAGGAACCAAAAAACAATAACATTCTTCATATTTATGATGAATTCTTTCATCAGATTTATGAATAAGACAATTTATATAAGTAAAATATAGTTTGGTAATAGATATATTTTAGTTTTTTATTCTTTGTTAAATTTGAAATTCTTAACTTTTTCTAAAATGTTATGATGGAGTGCTTGTGAAGGTTAAAAGTTACTGAAACAGTGTAATTTGTCAGCTAGATAAGGGCAGGGGTGATGTATATTATTCTGTATATTACTTTCCGTGGATAGATTAAATGTAGCTTCTAGCATACTGTATTTGAAAGTCTTATGATACTTTGAAGCAGAAAATATTTTTAAATTACAATGTAATAAAATTATTGATGTTTTGTTACTAATATCATGTATATTCACTAAATCTCCATTTATAAATTGTCCATGAAAAATATCCCAAAGTCGAAACAGTAGAATTTAGAGTGACCCAGGAGGTGGCTAAACCAAAAAGAACCTCAGAATCTTTCTTGTACTTACATAATCAGTCACAGGATGTCGCTCTACACTCAAAAGGTGAAACAGGAAACTATTTTCTCCGCACCCACATTCTAACCATTCACAGAATAGGATAGACTCCATATTTACCGTAATGCTGGAAAAAAATTATTGAATATGTACTTACAGAAAAGGGTGACTGCTCATAGAATACCTCAGGCGAGCGATCCTTTAAAACTGATTTTCCCAACTCAGAGGCCCTCATTTTCTGCAATGGTGATTATCTGGCCAAGAGGCCCGGGATCCCAGCCTCTGCTGTTCTCGCTTTTGCTCCTCGCAGCCTGGGAGGTGGGGAGCGGTCAGCTCCACTACACCGTACCGGAGGAGGCCAAACACGGCACCTTCGTGGGCCGCATCGCTCAGGACCTGGGGCTGGAGCTGGTGGAGCTGGTGCCGCGCCTGTTCCGGGTGGCGTCCAAAATGCACAGGGACCTTCTGGAGGTAAATCTGCAGAATGGCATTTTGTTTGTGAATTCTCGGATCGACCGGGAGGAGCTGTGCGGGCGGAGCGCGGAGTGCAGCATCCACCTGGAGGTGATCGTGGACAGGCCGCTGCAGGTTTTCCATGTGGACGTGGAGGTGAAAGACATTAACGACAGTCCGCCGGTGTTTAGGGAAAGGGAACAAAAGGTACCTGTTTCTGAATCTGCGCCTCTGGACTCTCATTTTCCTCTAGAGGGCGCTTCTGATGCGGATATCGGCGTAAACTCTCTTTTGACCTATATGTTAAGTCTAAATGAGCATTTTGAGCTTAAAATAAAAACAAAAAAAGATAAAAGTATATTGCCTGAATTAGTTCTTCGCAAGTTATTGGACAGAGAGCAAACGCGAAAGCTCGATTTATTGCTGATGGTAATCGATGGCGGTAAACCACAGCTAACAGGGTCTGTTCAGATTCAAATAACTGTCCTGGATGTGAATGACAATGGTCCGGCGTTTGATAAGCCCAGCTACAAAGTAGTTTTGCCTGAAAATGTCCAAAACGACACGAGAGTGATCCAACTAAACGCTTCCGATCCAGACGAAGGACTGAATGCAGAAATTGCCTATGGGATCAAAATTATTTTGCCAGTGAGTGAGAAATGTGTGTTTTCAATAAATCCAGACACAGGTGAAATTAAAATTTATGGTGAACTGGATTTTGAAGAGAATAATGCCTATGAAATTCAGGTTAACGCCATTGATAAAGGGATTCCTTCCATGGCAGGTCACAGCATGGTCCTGGTGGAAGTTCTGGACGTGAATGACAATGCCCCTGAAGTAGTGGTTACTTCATTGTCGCTCCCTGTGCAAGAGGATGCTCAGGTGGGTACCGTCATTGCCCTGATCAGCGTGTCGGATCGTGACTCTGGAGCCAATGGACAGGTCGTCTGCTCACTGACGCCCCATGTCCCCTTCAAGTTGGTGTCCACCTACAAGAATTATTACTCGTTGGTGCTGGACAGCGTCCTGGACCGCGAATCCGTGTCGGCCTATGAGCTAGTGGTGACCGCGCGGGACGGGGGCTCCCCGTCGCTGTGGGCCACAGCCAGTGTGTCCGTGGAGGTGGCCGACGTGAATGACAACGCGCCGGCGTTCGCTCAGCCCGAGTACACGGTGTTCGTGAAAGAGAACAACCCGCCGGGCTGCCACATCTTCACTGTGTCGGCGCAGGACGTGGACTCGCAGGAGAACGCGCTGGTGTCCTACTCGCTGGTGGAGCGGCGGGTGGGGGAGCGCGCGCTGTCGAGCTACGTGTCGGTGCACGCGGAGAGCGGCAAGGTGTACGTGCTGCAGCCGCTGGACCACGAGGAGCTGGAGCTGCTGCAGTTCCAGGTGAGCGCGCGCGACGCGGGCGTGCCGCCTCTGGGCAGCAACGTGACGCTGCAGGTGTTCGTGCTGGACGAGAACGATAACGCGCCAGCGCTGCTGGCAACTCGGGCTGGCATCTCGGGAGGTGCGGTGAGCGAGCTGGTACCGTGGTCTGTGGGTGCAGGCCACGTGGTGGCGAAGGTGCGCGCGGTGGACGCTGACTCTGGCTATAACGCTTGGCTGTCCTACGAATTGCAACCTGCGGCGGTTGGCGCGCGCATCCCGTTCCGCGTGGGGCTGTACACGGGCGAGATCAGCACGACACGCATCCTGGACGAGGCGGACGCTCCGCGCCACCGCCTGCTGGTGCTGGTGAAGGACCATGGCGAGCCCGCGCTGACGACCACGGCCACTGTGCTAGTGTCGCTGGTGGAGAACGGCCAGGCTCCAAAAGCGTCGTTGCGAGGTTCGGTGGGCACTGTGGGTCCCGAAATGGCGCTGGTGGATGTCAACGTGTACCTGATCATCGCCATCTGTGCGGTGTCCAGCCTGCTGGTGCTCACGCTGCTGCTGTACACGGCGCTGCGGTGCTCTGCGCCTCCTACTGTGAGCGGGTGCGCCTCGGGCAAGCCCACACTGGTTTGCTCCAGCGCCGTGGGGAGTTGGTCTTACTCGCAGCAGAGGAGGCAGAAGGTGTGCTCTGGAGAGGGCCCGCCCAAGACAGACCTCATGGCCTTCAGTCCAAGCCTTCAGCTGTCTCGAGAAGATTGTTTAAGTCCTCCCAGTGAAGTAAGTTGTATTATTTAGATATATTTGTTTCCCTGAAGAACTTCCGTTTAGGTTATTACTACATTCTCTTATTTTTCTTATGATTTTATCCTTTAAACTATCGCATGTCTCATCTTTTGTGGTCATTCTTACTCATTTTGAACTTTTATGTATTTGTGTAATATTAATGAAGGAAATATATAGATATAATAGAGGCCATGGAGAACCACACTTAAAATTTTTCTATTTCTATAATCTTTTCTATTATATGACTGGTTAACCTTGAAAAATAATAGTATATTAGATTTAAAACTGGCCAGATGTTTGATAACTTTAAAATTTATTTTAATTTGTTCATAAGTTCAATATTACAGATAAGTTGCAAGAATGGTAGAAAGAGTTACCAGATACCATTAATGGGTTCTTTAACTCTTTCTCATGTGCTTTGGCTTTTAAAATAGCCTTTTTGATCACCATTCTAATTGCAGTATAATCTAGATATTTTCACATTATATTCCAGGTATTATCACAATAACATAAATAATATATCTGACATACGATGAATGATTTTCTTCATTGCTCACACAACTCCTTCTTTATTTCAAGTGGGAATAGCTACTGTACTACTCTTATTTATATGAAATATAATAAAGTCATTTCTCAATTTAAAAATATTTGACCATCTGTACCATACAGTACAGTTGGTACCAACCATGGCTCAAACCCTGTTTTGGATGATCCCAAACGTATCATGGTATACCACTGTACTGTGCCTATTACTAAGTGAATCTTCTTATGTGCATTTTACGTATTTTAACTTTCTATTTCTACAAAAATATTCAGAGGCTTCTCTTTAACTGGGAAATAAAGTCTTACATACCCCAACCTGGTTGTGAAGGCATTAAAACTTCCAGGCTTATATCTGCTTTATTACATATCTTTATTTTAGGATCTGGAATATAGTACATGTTCAATCACTTTTTAAAAAAATATGCTGTGTTGCCCAGGCTGGACTTGAACTTCTGGGCTCAAGTGATCCTCCCGCTTCAGCCTTCCAAGTAGCTGGGACTACAGGCAGGCTCCACCTCTCTCAGCTTCAATCAATAATTTAAAATAAATACATGGTATTGAAATGTATCACGTGGGCAATCCTCTCTATCTTAGAAATGGGAGTAAGCCCTAGAAATCAGATAATGTTTTATTGAAGAGTGTCTTGAAAGATAGATAACATTTTACCAAGAAAGTATTAGACATGAAGAGATAAGCATGAACAACTGCACAGTTTATGGTGGTAAATGAAGGTGGTACTTGAGGGATTAGAGCAGGGGAGATTCTGAAGGCAGGAAAACTATTTCTTTTATAATAAATTAGGTAGCAAGTAATGGAGACTTAAATTGTGGTAGTAGAAATGAATTGAAAAAGACATATACAAGAGGCATTGGCAAAGTAGAAGCAGCCGGATAATGACAAACTCAATACGAATGATAAGAGATAAACAAAAGTGGAAGGTGACTCTCACTTTTTTAGTTTGTTCAACTGAGAAGATGAGATTGCCATTAACCAAGTTGCAGGACAGAGCTGGATAAACAGTTTGTGTGTATTTGAGCAGGTAGGGAATGGAGATGAACATTTAAGAAAATGTTACTTTGAGGTCCTAGGAAAATACCATTGTGATTGGAAATATGGGTCTAGATCTCAGAAGAGATTATTGACATACATTTTGGGAATACTCATTTAGGGAAAAAATAAATTCATGAAAGAATAAAATTGCCAAGGCAGACACTGAAAAATGAAAAGCAACGTGTTCAGGTACTTAGGCAGGTAAGTTTGTCACTTCCTATGGCTGCCATAACAAATGACCACAAACTTGGCACTATAAAACAACAACAACAAAATTATTCTCTTACAGTGTTGGAGACCAGAAGTCCAAGTCAAGGTGTGGTCAGGGTTGTACTCTCTTTGGAGGCCCCAGGGAAGAAACTGGTTTCTGTTTCTTCCAGCCAGTTTCTGATGGCTGCTGGTGTTCCTTGGCTTGTGGCGGCACCACTGCAATCTCAGCCTTCTCGGCCTTCATGATCACATTGCCCCCTCCTCTCCATGTCTCTCTCTAGGTGTTGGTTTTACAAAGGTACATGTGACTGTATTTAGGACCCATCTGGATAATTCAGGATAAACTCCTTTCAAGATCCTCAACTTAATCACATCATTCATCACATAAAGTAAAATCCGCAGGTTCCAGGGATTAAGATGTGGGCATAACTTTTTGGGAACCGACATTCAGCCTATTATGGTAGGCTTAAAATCATAGGAGGAAATACAACAGGAATCTGAAAACTCAAAGTGCATTATATAAAGTATATGTTAGAAGTTAAGGGTGAAGGGAAAAGATAAACAGAATAGGTTTTCCCACCCGAAGTAGAATGTTAAAATTTTTGTGTGTGTGTGTACATATTTTAGTTAAAGATGTTTGAATATCTTCATAGTGTGAGGGAAAGAAACAAGTAAAAAATAAGATACTAAAAATAAGACAGGCAGCAGGAGAATTTAGATGAAAACTATGAAAGAGAGAATAGAAAATAATTTTTAAGAGCATATGGTTGACCTTAAAAGTAGGAACAGTTTTTCCTTAGATCTAGTAGAGAATTAAAACAAATACTATAAGGAAAAAATGATGACGTAAGAAGAGAGCTATTGAATTTCTGTTTGTTGACATCTCTCAATGTATGAATCATCTGAAAGTGAACTGATGGTATGAGGTTGAGAACTTGAGAAGAGAGGGAATAGAATATGGAAGAATCTCTTTAAGCAAGAGGGAGGAATTAATTATGAATTCACTTGAAAGCCTAATTGAGGTAAAGGTGAGAGTAAACTTTAAGACAATATAATCATCATGGCTAAGTGACTAATTTATATTGAGCAGCTTAATAGGAAGAATAGAGAAAATGGATTGTTAGGGTAACTGTGTTGGAGACTAAAAAGAATGTTAGAGGAGTAATATAAATAGGTGAATGATTCTAGGGTGTCTGGAAGGGCATATTTTAAATGGTTGACTATGTAGTCTAATTATGTGAAGAGGTAAATAAAGAAACGTAGCCCTGATAGAAAGAATTAGAAAGAGTCAAGGAACAATATCCATTATAAGAGGAATACTATGTTAGTAAAAGTAATGGAGCAGGAGAGGATGATGAGGGCAAGTAAATACCAAATACTCTGCCTAAATTTTCAGAGGAAAGCAGAGTTATGGAAATAAACCCAACAGTCATTTCCTATAGATCTGTGTACAGAACAGGCAAGATAATTATTGGAGCTATGATATATTTTTCATTACACGATTTGGCCTGGTACTTTGTGGCTTGGTAGAGATAGTTATAACAGTATATAAAAGTAAGATCCTCTTCCTCTCTTCTTTGCTAAAGATATATTAACATCTTGGCCGGGCGTGGTGGCTCACGCCTATAATCCCAGCACTTTGGGAGGCCGAGATGGGTGGATTACGAGGTCAAGAGATCGAGACCATCCTGGTCAACATGGTGAAACCCCATCTCTACTAAAAATACAAAAATTAGCTGGGCATGGTGGCGCACGCCTGTAGTCCCAGCTACTCGGGAGGCTGAGGCAGAAGAATTGCTTGAACCCAGGAGACAGAGGTTGCAGTCAGCCAAGATCATGCCATTGCACTCCAGCCTGGGTAACAAGAGCGAAACTCCGTCTCAAAGAAAAAAAAAAAAGATATATTAACATCTTTGTCTAACTTGTTTCTTGAAAAATTAGAGGTAATTTAAATGATGGTAAGGCTTTACTCAGTGATGATGAAGTAAGATGGAGAGAGAAAATGGAAAGTTTAACCAACTGGTAGTAATTTAAATTCTATTAAATAAATAGGATACTAGTTCCAGGCATATTTTATAAAAACAGAATCCAAAGCTTTAAAGCATTGTTGTATCTAAATGGTCTAAATTATTGTGTTTATGCACATACATACACTCACATATGAAATCACACACATATTTACTGAACACTTTCTTTTGAATATTTTATCCACATCTCAAGTCATATTGAGGGAAATTTACAAATATAGTGTATTTATTTAAAAGCTGATATATCACTTACCAATGTTTTTTTTTACCTTCACCCATGTTATTCTTATGTGATTATTACGTTTCTTTTTGGAATCAATGGCTGTTGTGTGAGGAGGTCTTGAAAAATATCACAGGAGGAGGACAGTCCCACAAAAACCTACACGATTATGCAGAACTAGAGATCGATTGTTCCAAAACAAATGTGGAATATTCTCCATCTTTTAAAATTCTGCATGGAAGTCTTATACATGGAAAAATAAATTTGTGGCAAGATGAAATTCATCGACCAATTGTCAGCTAATATCCAATACTGAGCAGAATGGAGTGATTTACTGTTTCTGGGAAGGTAAGCGCTTAATCATCAATGACGTATTTGCAGTGAAAATGTCAGGAAATGCAATGGAAAAAATCCCACATCACTGGAAAATATGAAGATTGAGTCATTTTTACACTTACACATTCATGCGCATGGTGTCGCTCTTCACTGAGAACGTTTCCGCGAAGAGCCACCGTTTCTTCCTTCTTGCAGAAAATTTACCAGAAAGCGGAATACCTCTAGCAAATCCTCTCACACTGGGAAGCCACAAAAATTGGGCCTTGAGAGGCAGTTTAAGATAAGGTATTATATATTGCAGATATTTCTGAGGTTTTTTGTAGTGTAACATGCTGTTTTCCAGGCAAGGAGGCCCAAGACCGTGGCAACTACTGCTCTGGCTTCTGCTTCTCGCAGCCTGGGAGACCGGTAGTGGTCAGCTTCACTACTCCGTCCTCGAGGAGGCCAAACACGGCACCTTCGTGGGCCGCATCGCTCAGGACCTGGGGCTGGAGCTGGCGGAGCTGGTGCCGCGCCTGTTCCGGGTGGCGTCCAAAACACACAGGGACCTTCTGGAGGTAAATCTGCAGGATGGCATTTTGTTTGTGAATTCTCGGATCGACCGCGAGGAGCTGTGCGGGCAGAACGCGGAGTGTAGCATCCACCTGGAGGTGATCGTGGACAGGCCGCTGCAGGTTTTCCATGTGGACGTGGAGGTGAGGGACATTAACGATAACCCGCCCATGTTCCCTGAAAGCAAGAAACGAATAATCATTGCAGAATCTAGACCTTCGGAAACCCGATTTCCGCTAGATGGCGCATCCGATGCAGATATTGGTGTAAACTCGGCATTGACCTACCGACTGGATCCCAACGATTATTTCGCTTTGGAAGCACAAAATAGTCGTGAGCAAATGTCTTCATTATCACTTGTACTGAGGAAAACATTGGACAGAGAGGAAATTCAGGAGCATAGTTTATTACTGACAGCCAATGATGGAGGTAAACCCGAGCTTACTGGCACAGTTCAGCTGCTCATCACAATTCTGGACGTGAATGACAATGCCCCGGAATTTTACCAATCCGTTTATAAAGTGACAGTGTTGGAGAACGCATTCAATGGAACATTAGTGATCAAGCTAAATGCCACAGATCCTGATGAAGGTACAAATGGAGATATAGTCTACTCGTTTAGAAGGCCTGTATCGCCTGCAGTGCTGTATGCATTTACCATAAATCCCAACAATGGAGAAATTAGGACAGAAGTCAAACTAGATTTCGAAGAAAAGAAATTGTATGAAATATCCGTGGAGGCAGTTGACAAAGGAAATATTCCGATGGCGGGTCATTGTACCCTTTTGGTGGAAGTACTAGATGTAAATGATAACGCCCCAGAGGTTACTATCACTTCTTTGTCACTCCCCATCAGAGAAGACACTTCACGTAGCGCCATCATTGCCCTGATCAGTGTGTCCGATCGTGACTCTGGCTCAAACGGACAGGTCACCTGCACCCTGACGCCGCGCGTCCCTTTCAAGCTGGTGTCCACCTACAAGAATTACTACTCTTTGGTGCTGGACAGCCCCCTGGACCGCGAGACCGTGTCTGCCTATGAGCTGGTGGTGACTGCGCGGGACGGGGGCTCCCCTTCGCTGTGGGCCACGGCCAGCGTGTCCGTGGAGGTGGCCGACGTGAACGACAACGCGCCGACGTTCGCGCAGCCAGAGTACACGGTGTTCTTGAAGGAGAACAACCCGCCGGGCTGCCACATCTTCACTGTGTCTGCGCGGGATGCAGACGCGCAGGAGAACGCGCTGGTGTCCTACTCTTTGGTGGACAGGAGGGTAGGCGATCGCGCGCTGTCGAGCTACGTGTCGGTGCACGCGGAGAGCGGCAAGGTGTACGCGCTGCAGCCCCTGGACCACGAGGAGCTGGAGCTGCTGCAATTCCAGGTGAGCGCGCACGACGCTGGCGTGCCGCCTATGGGCAGCAACGTGACACTGCAGGTGTTCGTGCTGGACGAAAACGATAACGCGCCGGCGCTGCTGACTCCCCGACCTGGCGGCGCTGGAGGCACAGTGAGCGAGCAGGTGCCGCGGTCGGTGGGTGCCGGCCATGTGGTGGCTAAGGTGCGAGCGGTGGACGCCGACTCCGGCTACAATGCTTGGCTTTCATATGAATTGCAGCCGGCTACGGTAGGCGCGCGCATCCCGTTCCGCGTGGGGCTGTACACGGGCGAGATCAGCACAACGCGTACTCTGGACGAAATAGACGCGCCACGCCACCGCCTTCTGGTGCTGGTGAAGGACCATGGTGAGCCCGCGCTGACAGCCACAGCCACGTTGCTGGTGTCGCTGCTGGAGAGCGGCCAAGCGCCAAAGCCGTTGTCGAGGGCGTTGGCAGGCGCTGTGGGTCCAGAAGCTGCGCTGGTGGATGTCAACGTGTACTTGATCATCGCCATCTGCGCGGTGTCCAGCCTATTGGTGCTCACGCTGCTGCTGTACACGGCGCTGAGGTGCTCGGCGCCGCCCACCGAGGGCGCTTGCGCGCCGGTCAAGTCCACTCTGGTGTGTTCCAGCGCTATAGGGAGTTGGTCGTACTCGCAGCAGAGGCGACAGAGGGTGTGCTCTGAGGAGGGCCCTCCCAAGACAGACCTTATGGCCTTCAGTCCCAGCCTTCCTCCTTGTCTGGGTCCTGCAGAGGGAACAGATCAGAGGGAGGAGGACTCAGAATGTTTGAAAGAGGTAAGCTTGTATTTCTAAAAATTGTCTTAGCAACGCTTTAGCCTTCCTTGCAGTTGTTTAAGTCATCTTCCCTGCCAATTTCAAATTATTCTTTAGTTTAATTTTAATTTTGCTAGTCGTTATCGAATTTAACAACTCTGCTAGGGACATGTGTTGAATTATTCTTAACTCAGAAACCATAATGAAGTGTGCAAAACAAGAATATTTTGTTTTTGTTGTATTCTTAGTAGTTCTAAGTATTTATTGTGCAATTGAGCATTTACAAAAAATTTCTCACGTTGTGAGAACTTAAACATTTAGAAAACGTTTGTTTTAATGAGGGTATTTATAATCTTAAATTTAAAATTTTAATGTATACATATATGCACACATATATTATTTTAAAGAGATCCATAACTTTTCATATAAATGTCTTTTTTACAGTGCACCTTCCTTCCTTCCTTCCTTCCTTTCTTTCTTTACCTTTTTTGATTGGTCTCTACTTTTTTGTCCTCTAGGCACATCAGTGTTCCCCTCTCATGTATCCCATGCAAAATATCTTGTGATACTTTTTTCAATTTTTTATTTGCACTCAGATCATTGCTGATTCATATATATATACCTATACACATGCATATGTATATGTACCTGGTAGGTTTTTTTTTATTGTTTCTTTTCCAAAGTTTGCAGAGATTTCCAAAATGTTTGGTGACGGAGAGTACTTTTTGGCAGTCCCTGCAAATCTAATGCTTTTAATAGCTGTGTACTATTCCACAGTGTAAGTGTGCAATTATATATTATTTACCTAATGATGGGTAATCACAATGTGTCAAGTGTTCTGTTATCTTTATGAACCATGCTGTACTATCATTTCACATATTTCCTAAAATATTGGTGTAATTTCTATGGAATTGATAATCAGATGTAGAATTGAAGTATCAAAACTATTAATAATTTTAATTATAAACTATGTAGCTGGATTGCCTTCCAAGTATTTTGGAACCAACCAGTTATGAGCACTCTTTCTATCTTAAGAAGCAGTAGTGGTTTTACTGTCTGCCAATGTTATCTCTATGAAATGACATCTCATTGTTACTTTAATTTTAAATTCCTATATAGCATTAGTGAATTTGAGCATATCATCACATGTATTTTGGTGATTTGTATTTGATCTTCTTTGATTTATCCATTAAATTATTTGCCTATTTTTCTATTGAAAAAAAATTTATTTTAGTTTCAATTTGAAAAAGTTCTCTGTACCATATAGATATTAATTGTTTATTTTTTGACATTTTAAATTAAATTTTTTGTTTTGAGATAATTCTAGATTCACATGTGGTTGAAGAAATAGTAAAGAGAGATGCTACGTATTCTTCACTAAGTTTTCCCCAGTAGTAACATGTTACAAAAACATAACACCATATCACAACCCGGATATTGACATTGAGACAGTAAAGATGTAACATAGTTCCATAACAACCAGATTCCTGCTAATCACCTTTTTATAGCCACACCTGCTTTTCTCAGTACTGACAACCAGTAATTTCTCCATTTCTCTAATTTTGTTACTTTTACTTCAGAAATAAATATATAAATAAGAGTATCTCTATAGATGAATTTTTAAAATTATTTATTTGTTTAATTATACTTCACGTTCTGGGATACATGTGGAGAATGTGCAGGTTTGTTACATAGGTGTACATGTGCTGTGTTGTGTTTATCTATTATCTGCATCACAAATATGTTTTCCTCCTGTGTTATGTCTATTCATTTGTTTGTACTATATTTTGTCATATATAAATGGTTTACAAATGTATGAATTAAAATATATCTTTTTCCTTTTATGGATTTTAAGGTCTGTATATTTAGTTAGAAAGGTCTTCCCAAATCCTACATTGAACATTAATTAATTAAATGCATTTAATAAATACTTATTGAGTGTTCTCTATGTGCCAGGCATGTCCTATACATTAGACATTTAGCAATGAAGTTTATTATTATGTGGATTTATGATTTTTATCAAATTCAGGAAAAAAATAAGCCATATTTCTTTTAATAATTTTTTCATCCCTTCCATCCTTCTGGGACACCAGATACACACGTTAGAGTGTTTGATACTGTCCCACAGGTCAATGAAGCGTTCTTCATTTTTGTTCATTTTTTCTTTCTCTGTGCCTCATTTTGAATATCTTTTATTGACACATTTTTCAAGTTCACTAATCTTTGCTTTTGCAGTATCATATTTTTAATCCTAAACAGTTTATTTTTCATTTCAGAGATCATATTTATTTCTGATCTGTATAAATTTTTTTTGTCTCTTTTAAAATTTACTTTACATATTTCCAGAGAATATTCATCTTTTTATCTATATGCTTGAGCATATTAGTATATGTCTAATAGATGTTTTGACTTTCTTGTCTGATAATTTTAACATTTTTGTTCTTAGTTTGCTTCTTTTTATTGATCTATCTTCTTGAATGGACATATCTTTTTGCTGTTTTGCATGACTAGTAATCTTTGATAAAATGCTGGACATTGTGAATTTTACATTGTCAAATGCTGGATTGTGTGTGTGTGTGTGTGTGTGCATATGTGTGTGTGTTTCTTTAAAGCAGTGGTTTTCAGTAAGAAACAGTTTTGTCCCCTCTACCTGCACCCAGGGGATAATTTGGCAATGCCTGCATACATTTTTGGTTGTTAGAGCTAGGAAATTGCTACTGGCATCTAATGATGGAGCTCTGAGATGCTGCTAAACACCATCCAATTGCCACCAAACATCCTACAGTGCACAGGACAGCCCCCCAATAATAAGAAATTAGTCAGCTCAATATGTCAGTAGTGCTGCTGTTGAAAAACTGCTTTAAAGTGTCTTGGAGTTAGTTCTGACATGAAATTAAGTTGCTATGTATCAATTTATTCCTTTAAAGCTTTCATTTTAAGATTTGTTAGTGCCCATACAGAACAGCTTTTAGTTTAGGATGAATTTGACCATTTATTACAGCAATACTCTCCTGAGGACACGACCTAATGCCCTGTGCATTAAGAGGTCTCTCTTCTTGGACTGGTAGGAATGTGAAATATTCCCAGCCCTTTGAGAGCTCTAGGAATTATTCTACCCACTCTTTTTGATTTTAAAAGGATAGCTTGATCTGGGGAGTTTGAGGCTGCAGTGAGCTATGATCACATCACTGCACTCCAGCCTGGGTGACAGAGTGAGATCATGTCTCAAAACAGAAATTAAAAATGAAAACATTAGAATTGAGGTTGAATGTTATCCAATATTTTATCTGCATCTTTTGAGGGAGGTATAAAATTTTTCTTTGGCAATGTTAATGTGTTCAATTTATGAATTATGATTTTCTTATGGTAAACTAACCTCATTGCTTGGATAAATATAATTTGATTATAGTTTATAATCCTTTTTATATAGTACTTACTTTGTTAAATTTTCAAAAAGATTTTTGCATCTTTATTCCAGGTGATACTGATATGTCCTTGTTTTTCTTCCTAATTTCTTCTTTGTTAAGTATTCAAGTTATAAATAAGAATCTAGCATAACTTGAATACTTAAGAAGAATGATCTTTGAAAACTTACAATTTTCTATTTTCTGTAAAAGTTTGTATAATTTTTGAATTAATTCTTATTTGATTGGAGAACTCACTGTTGAAGTTATCTGCATCAGGATTTTGATTGGTGGTAATATTTCTGATTACTGACTTAATTTTAATAGTAAAAGGACCGTTGAGAGTTTAATTTACTCTTGAGTCAGTTATGTAAATAATATTTTTTCAGGTATTCTTAATCAAAATTCTCCGTTATATGCTCACACTTTCTGCAGAATCTGTAGGGATATTTTCTATTCTTGATATTATTTTTGTTTGTCTCTTTTTCTGGATAAATGGCACAAGAGGTTGTCATATTATCAGTTCTTTTAAAGAATCCACTTTTTAGCTTTGTTGAACCTGTTTTTGTATGTTTATTTAAAAGAATATTAATTGTGTAAACAAAATAATAATCTCTTATGGTGTTTAAAATGTGACAAAATAGCATATGACTCAAGAGGAATTGAAATGAGTTAACATTTTTAAGATTTTTGCATTACACAAGAGGAGAAAAGTTAATTTCTGCTCTCAGTTTTATTTCTCTCATTGACTTTATTTTCTTTTTCTTTTCCTTTTTTGTTTTTGAGACAGAGATTTTGGTGTGTCTACCCCAGTCTGGAGTGCAGTGGTGCAACCTCAGCTCACTGCAACCTCTGCCTCTGAAATTCAAGCTATTCTCCTGCCTCAGCCTCCCAAGTAGCTAGGACTACAGGCTCACACCATCACATCTGGCTAATTTTTGTATTTTTAGTAGAAATGGGGTTTTTCCATGTTGCCCAGGCTGATCTCAAACTGTTGGCTTCAAGTGATCGCCTGCCTTGGCCTCCCAAAGTGTTGGATTACAGGAGTGAGCTGCCATGCCTGGCCAACTTTCTTTTGTTTATTGTAGCATCTTTCTATAACCTCTTGAAATGAATGCTTAGGTCATTACTCTTTAGCTCTTCTTTTCTACTATACGCATTAAAGTAATCCATTTCTATATAATGTTTTCATTGCATCCCATCAGTATTTACATGTAGCATTTCCGCTATCCTTCGCTTCTAAGTATTTATAATTTGTCATATTTTAAAAAAATTTGATCCATTGGTATGTTTATTAACTTTTAAGCATATAACTATGTTCCAATTACCTTTTTTTAAAAAATTAAAATTCAGTGTGCTTGGAGGATATGCAATCTCAATCTTTCTAATTTGTGGGAACTTGCTTGGTGGCATAACATACAGTTGGTTCTTGTGGACATTCTATGTGTGCTTGAATACAATTGTGTATGATGCATTACTGGGTGCAGGGTTAACTTGGTTAGTAATGTTATTAAAACCTATACTGAAACCATTGTAAAAAGCTGTCTACTCTATCAATTATTGACATAGATGTGTTAAAATTTTCTACCATAAATGTATATTTGTTTAGATATTAGAATTCAGTTTCTGCTTTATTTATTTTGAAGTTGTATTATTAGGTGCATACAAATTTAGAATTAGTATATCTTTTTAGTAAATTAAACATTTCACCCTTATGAATTTACTTCAGAATTCTGTTTTCTGATTTTTGTTTTTGCTTTGAAGTACTTTTTATATTAATTATGCTGATTCATTTCCCTTCTTTTTATTTGTGTTTGTAGGAGATGTCCTCTTTCCAACCTTTCATTTTAAACTTTTTAGTAAAGTGGGCATATTAAAGATGCCCACAAATTATTTGCTACTGTCTCATTGGGTAGCAGAGTCTAATTTTTTTCTTTCCTTGGACTTTGACTAGTCTTAATGTTGGAAGTAACATTCTGTGATTTGTGAAGTCAGATCATAAGAAGTCTGGCAGTCTGCCTTGGTCTCTGAGAATATTTGTTTTGGGGAAAGTCTGTTACCATGTAAGAATTCTGACTACCTTGAGATTGTTACACTGTGAAAAAGCTCAGGCTGGACTTGTAAGAAGCCAAATGGATAGAAAAATTATTAACCGGTCTCCAGCTCTCTTAGCTTTCCAAGTTTTGGTGCCAGAAAAATGTAGAAGGCTTCAAATGACTGTAATGTGCTGGAGCTGGCTCTTGTACTGGCTTACGAGAGCTAATTATGCAAATTTATTCCCAACTCTGTATTCAATGATGTCAGTTTGGTAGCTTGAAATTGGCCATGGTAGGAGTGTTTCTGCCACGGAAATAGGAGTGTTTCTGCCACGGAAATAGGCAAATGCTACAAAACAGAGTGTTTTATTTCTCCTTTTTTTCCCCAGAGAGCTAGTTGTTAAGCATTAACCAGTACACTACTGCACCTGATTGCAAGCAAGAACCACCCAGCCGAGTAAGAACCAAGAGAGGTAATAGTAAGTTGTTTTGAGATATTAGGTAGTTGGAATGGTTTACTGTATAGCAATGGATAACTTGAACAAGTACTCTTTCTTAGGTAATCTTTAAATTTTAACTTGAGTATTTATTTCATTTATATTTACAGTACCAAGTGATTTCTTTAGGCACAAATCTTTCAATTTTTTGTGTATTATTTTTGTCTCACTATTTCTGTGACTCTATTTCCTTCCTTTTTGATCTTCTTTTGAAATGACTGAGTACTTTTTATTGTCCCATTTCCTTTTGTATTATTTGGAAGCCCTTTTTCAAATAGCTAGCAACCCTAGAAAGTTAAGCATGTATCCTTAATACACAGAAATCAAAAGTTAATTGAAACCCCTTCTCCTTCTGGGCAATGCAGGGACCTTCCCTTTTTAAATCATTTTAATCCTTCTTGACTTATATACTATTTTTGTCATGCTTTAAAGATATTTTAAAACCCCATAAAATATTAGTATTATTTTTTACAATCAACATTGTTTTAAATGTACTTACATATTTTCTAATTTTGTTCCTCTTCCTTACTTCTTGCACCTCTGACCTTTCATCAGGGATTATTGTCTTTCCATGTTAGAATACTTTGAGAGTTTCCTTTAGTCCAAAGCTGCTGGTGAGGAACAATGTCAGGTTTTGTTTTTCTGAAAATGTCTTTATATAATTATTGAAAAACATTTTTTCTAAGGATATAATCTTAGATTGACATTTTTCTCACAGCACATAGTAAATATTATTCCAGTGTCTACCGGCTTCCATTGTTGCTGCTAAGAACTTAACTGTCAATCTAACTGTCATTCCTTTAAAGGTATTCAATTTCTTTTCCTTTGGCTGCTTTTAAGATTTTCTTTGTGTCTGATATTTTGCAGTTTTACTGTGACGCCTTTGTAATCATCCTGTTCTGGATTCATTAGAATTTAGATTTTTCGTTTTGCCAGTCTCTCTCAAACACTGTTCAGATTTTTTTTTTTGTCAAAAAATTTTTAATTTTTATGTTTCCATAAGTTATTGGGGTACAGGTGGTATTTGATTACATGAGTACATTCTTTAGTGGTAATTTGTGAGATTTAGGTGCACCTATCACCTGAGTAGTATACGTTGTACCATATTTGCAATCTTTTATCCCTTGCCCCCCTCCCACTGTTGTCCTCGAGTCCCCAAAGTCCAGTGTATAAGATTTTTGAATTTGTGAATTAATGTCTTTACATCATTCTGAGGACATCCTTAGCCATAATGTTCTCCAAAGTTGCTTCTGCTCCATTGTATTTCTATAGTATTATTTTAGTACTCTAATTAAACATATTTTAACATTATTACTCTATCCCATCTATTTCTACCTTTTATTTTAACACCTTTTGCTCTTTGGGCTTTATTGCAGATAATTCACCCATCTTAAAAGTTAGTAATTCTCTCTTCTTGCTGTTGTCTGAATTTGTCCACCCAAATTTGTGTGTTGAAAATTTAATCCTTTATACAACAGTGTTGGGAGGTGGGAAATTTTGGGAGATATTTAGATCATGAGGGATTTGTCCTCATGAATCAATTAATGGCATTGTAAAAGGACTTGGTGGAAGGAGCCTGTCCCTCTCTTATGCTTTTGCCTTCTGTCATGTGACGATGCAGCAAGAAGACCTTCACCAGATGCTGGTGCCTTGATCCTGGACTTCCCCCAGCTTCCAGAATTGTGAGAAATAAGTTTCTGTTCTTATAAATTACTCAGTCTGTAGCATTCTATAACAGAATGCTATAACAGCAGCACAAATAGTCTAAAATACTTCTATTTGTTCTTTTTCAAATTTATTGTTACTTTGTATAATTTCTTGTTTCCTCTTGAAACTTTCGAGCTTGGCATTTATATCCTGAACACAATAAGCTCATGGTTTTAGCGTCTGTTTCTGATATGTCCAATAACTGTGATCCCCATGGGTCTATTTTTGTGGTGTGCCTTAAAATTGTATATTCATGGTGTTTTGTTTCCACATAAACCTGGTTCTTTGCTTTTATGCTGGAAGTTGTATTAAATACTTCTGCCTGGAAATAATTTGGGGCTTATAACATTTTCTTTCTCTGGAATGGATTTTAATCGGCCTTTGCCAGGCATCTTGGGGCAATAGTAATCATGGGTAACCTCAATCTATTTCAAGCTTATGGTAATTTTAGATAAAACCTCATTATCTAAAATTTACATGTGTTCTTTAAGTATAGTTATTCAATTTCCTAGCCAAACATGAGAGATTGTTTAAGAAGCTTCCCCATGACTTATAGACTCAGAATTCTGACTTTTGTTTCTCTGGCCCTTGGAGATTGTCAAAAGTATATCAATATTCATTCATCTATTTTTTTCCTTATACTTCCAGTTGGTACATAATAATTGTACATATTTATAGGATACACAGTGATATTTTGATACATGTATACAATGTATAATAATCAAATCAGGGTAATTAGCATATCCATAATCTCAAACATTTATCATTTTTGTATGGTGAACATTTAAAATCCACTCTTTTAGCCTTTTGAAAATATACAAGAAATTATAGTTAACCATAGTCATCCTACAGTGCTACAGAACACCACAATTTCATTTCTCCTATCTTGCTATACTTTTGTATCCATTAACCAACCTTTCCCCATCCTCCTTTCCCCCCAACCTTTCCAGCCACTAATAACCACAATACTACTCCCATGAGCTCAATAAAATTTGGTAGCTCCTATATAAGTGAGAAAATGTATTTATCTTTCTATGCCTCACTTATTTCACTTAACATATGTTCTCCAGGCTCAGCCATACTGCCATGAATGACAGGATTTCATTCTTTTTTATGGCTGGATAATATTCCATTGTGCATATACACATTTTCTTTATCCACTCATCTGTTGATGGATATTAAGGTTGATTCCACATAGTAGCCATTGTGAATAGTGCTGCAGTAAGCATGGGGGGTAACAGGATCACTTTGACATACTGATTTCCTTTTCTTTGAATAAATGCCCAATAGTGGAATTGCTGGATGATATGGTAATTCTCTTTGTAGTTTTTTGAGGAACTTCCATACTGTTTTCCATAGTAACAGTACTAATTTACATTCCCACCGACAGCCTTTATGAGTTTTCTTTTCTCTGCATCCTTACCAGCATTTGTTATTTTTTGCTTTTTACTAATAGCCATTTTAACTGCAGTGAGATGATATCTCTTTGTGGTTTGATTTGCATTTCTCTGATGACTGGCAATGTTGAACATATTTTCGTACTCCTCTTGGTCATCTGTATGTCTTCTTTTGTGGAATGTTTAGTTCCTTTGCTTAGTTTTTAATCGGATTACTATTGTTGTTGTTGTGATCATTGCTGTTTTGCTGTTGAGTTGCATTCCTTGGGTATTCTGTGCTAGTCCCTTGTTGTATGAATACTTTACAAATATTTTCTGCCATTCTACAGGTTTTTCCTTCACTCTTAATTGTTTCCTTTGCTGTGCAAAAGCTTTTTAGTTTAATAGAATCTCATTTGTTTTTTGTTTTAGTTGCCTGTGCTTTTGAAGTCTTGGCCATAAAATCTGTGCCTAGACCAATGTCCTGAAGTGTTTCTCCTTCATTTTCTTCTAGTAGTTTTATGGTTTTTGTCTTACATTTAAGTCTTTATTTTGCGTTGATTTTTGTATATGATGAGAGTTAGGGGTCTAGTTTCATTTTTCTGAATATGAATATTCAGTTTCCCAAGCCCTGTTTTTTGAAAAGACTGTCCTCTCCCCATTGTGTATTCTTGGCACCTTTGTTGAAAATCAGTTGGCTATAAATACGTGGATTTACTTTTTTATTTTTATTCTGTTTCATTGGTCTATGTGTCTGTTTTTATACCAACATCATGCTGCTTTGGTTACTAAAGCTTTATAGTATATTTTGAAGTCAGGTAGTGTAATGCCACCAGGTTTGTTCTTTTTGCTCTGTATTGCTTTGGTTATTCAGGATCTTTTGTGGTTCCATATGAATTTTAAAATGGTTTTCTCTACTTCTGTGAATAATGCTACTGGTATTTTTATACCAGGAGTATTGTATTGAATATGTAAATTGCTTTGGATAGTATGATCATTTTAACAATATTAAGTCTTCCAATTCATGAGCATGAGATATCTTTTTTTTTTATTCTGTCTCCTTCAATTTATTTCATCAGTGTTTTGTTGTCTTCATTGTAGAAACCTTTCACCTCCTTGGTTAAATTTATTCCCAAATATTTTATTTTTAGTAGCCATTGTAAATGGGATTGTTTTCTTAATATATTTTCACTAGTTCATTATTGATATATAAAAACATTACTCATCTTTTTATGTTTATTTTGTATTCTGAAGCTGTCGTTCTCTTTTTGAAGCAGGGTTTCACTCCTGTCACCCAGACTGGAGTGCAGTAGCATGATCATGGCTCACTGTAGCCTTGACTTCCCAGGTTCAACTGATTCTCCCACCTTAGCTTCATTAGTAGCTAGGACTACAGGCATGCACCACCATGCCTGGCAAAGTTTTTTGTATTTTTAGTAGAGACAGAGTTCTGCCATGTTGCCCAAGCTGGTCTTGAGCTCCTGAGTGCAAGTGATCTACCCACCTTGGCCTCTCAAAGTGCTCAGATTAAAGGTGTGGGCCACCATGCCCAGCCCTGAAACTTTACTGAATTCACTTATCAGTTCTAGTAGTTTTTTGATGGAGTCTTTTTCTGTATACAAGAACATGTTGTCTGTAAGGATGAACAATTTGACTTCTTTTTTTCCAATTTGAATTCCTTTTATTTTTTCTCTTGCTTAATTGCTCTGCCTAGGACTTCTGGAACTGTGTTGAATAAAAGTGGTGAAAGCGGGCATCCTTGTCTAGTTTCAGTTTTCAGAGAAAAGGTGTTCAGCTTCTTCCCATTCAATATAATATTAGCTGTGGATTTATCATATGGCCTTTATTATGTTGAGGTATGTTTCTTCTATGCCTAATTTATTGACAGTTTTATCACGAAGGACCAACAGAAACATTATTTTGCATTTATTTCTGATAATAGAATAGTTGAATTTTATAAAATGCTTTTTCTGCATTTATTGAGATGATCATATGGTTTGTTTCCTTCATTATGCTGCTATGATGTATTGCACTTTTGATTTCTGTATGTTGAACCATCTTTGCATCCCTGGAATAAGTCCCACTTTATCTTAGTGTACTATCTTTTTGATGTGCTGTTGGATTTGGTTTGCTAACATTTTGTTGAGGATTTTTGCATTTATGTTCATCAGGGATATTGGCATGCAGTTTTCTTTTTTTGTTGTGTCCTTGTCTGGTTTTGGTATCGGTGTAATGCTGGCCTCATAGAATGAGTTAGGGTGAATTCCTTCCTCTTTAATTTTTTGAAATAGTTTGAGAAGAATGGGTGTTGGTTCTTAAACTGGTTGGTGTAATTCAGCAGTACAGCCATCTAGTACTAGGCTTTTCTTTGTGGGAGACTTTTTATTACTAATTCAATGTTAATATTCATTATTGGTCTGTGCAGGATTTCTGTTTCTTCCTGGTTCAATCTTGGTGACTTCTTCATGTCTAAAAAAATTTTTTTTGAGATGGAGTTTCACTCTTATTTCCCAGGGTGGAGTGCAATGGCACAATCTTGGCTCACTGCAACCTCTGCCTCCCAGTTTCAAGTGATTCTCCTGCCTCAGCCTCCAGAGTAGCTGGGATTACAGGTGTGTGCCACCACACCCAGCTAATTTTGTATTTTTACTAGAGACAGAGCTTCTCCGTGTTGGTCAGGCTTGTCTTGAACTCCTGACCTCAGGTGATCTGCCTGCCCAGGCTCCCAAAGTGCTGGGATTACAGGCATAAGGCACCACACCCGACTGTGTCTAGGAATTTATACATTTCCTCTATGCTTGCCAACTGTTACTGTGTAGTTGTTTGTAATAGTCTGTAATGATCCTTCGAACTTTTGTGGTATCAGTGTAATGTCTCCTTCTTTGTTTCTGGGTTCATTTGAGTCTTCTCTCCTTTTTTTTCTTGGTTAGTCTACCTAGCAGTTTATTGATTTTGTTTATCTTTTCAAAAACCAACTTTTTGTTTCATTGATCCTTTTAGTTTTGATTTTAGTCTCTACTTAATTTAGTTCTGCTGTGATCTTTATTATTTCATTCCTTTTACTAATTTTTGGTTTGGTGTATTCTTGATTTTCTGGCTCCTTGAGGTGCATCATTAGGTTGTTTATTTGAAATCTTTTTACTTTTTTGATGTAGGCATTTATTGCCATAAAATTCCCTGTGAGTACTGCTTTTGCTGTATCCCATAGGTTTTGGCATGTTATACTTACATTTTCATTTCTTTCAAGAATTTTTTTAAGATTTCCTCCTTAATTTCTTCATTGACCCAATAGTTATTCAGGAGCTTGTTGTTTAATTTCCATGCGTTTGTACAGTTTCCAAAGTTCTTCTTGTTATTGATTTCTACTTTTACTCCACTGTGGTCTGAGAATATATTTGATATAATTTTGATTGTTTAAACCTGTTGAGGCTTATTTTGTGGACTAAAATATTGTCTATCCTGGGGAATGTTTCATGTGGTAATGAGAAGAATGTGCATTCTGAAGCTGTTGGATGAAATGTTCTGAAAATTGTAGGTACATTTGATCTATAGTGCAGATTAAGTCCAATGTTTCTTTGTTGATTTCCTGTCTGCATTATCTGTTCAATGCCAGAAGTGGGATGTTGAAGTACCTAACAAGTATTGTATTGGGGTCAATCTCTCTCTTTAGCAGTAATAAAATTTGGTTTATATATCTGGGTGCCCCAGTCCTGAATGCATATATGTTTACAATCATATATTTATTCTCTTGCTAAATTGATCTCTTTATCATCATTTAATGACCTTCTTTGTCTCTTTTTAAGTTTTTTTTTTTAACATAAAGCCTATTTTGTCTGATATATGTATAGAAATTTCCACATGCTTTTTGTTTCTATTTATGTGGAATATTTTTTTCTGTTTCTTCAAGTCCAGTCTATGTGTCTTGACAGATAACATGAGTTTCTTGTAGCCAGAATATCCTTGAGTCTTGTTTTTTGTATTCATTCATCCTATTTATTTTAATTGGGGTATTTAGCCTGTTTACATTCAAGGTTGTTCTTGATAGGTGATGGGTTACTCCTGTTATTTTGTTAATTGTTTTCTGATTATGTTGTATATCCTTTGTTCCTCTTTTATTGTTTACCTTTATAATTTAGTGGTGTTTTTTAGTGATAACTTTTAATTCCTTTCTCTTTCTTTGTGTATTGGCTCTACCAGTGAGTGTTATACTTTCATGCATTTTCATGGTGGTAGATACCATTCATTAAGCCTTCAGATGACTCTTGTAGGACTCTTGGCTGGGCACAGTGGCTCATGCCTGTAATTCCAGCACTTAAGGAGGCAGAGGCAGGAAGTCTGCTTGAGCCCAGGAGTTCATGACCAGCCTGGGCAACATAGCAAGACCCTGTTCTTCACAAAAACAAAAAAACCCTAAACAGTTGTATGACTCCTTTAACTATTTCTTGTGGGACTTGTCTAGTGTTGATGTACTTCCTCAGTTTTTGCTTGTTTGGGAAATACTTTATTTCTCCGTTGTTTCTGAAGTATAGCTTTGCTGGGTATAGTATTTCTGGCTGATAGTTTAAAAAAATTTCAGCACTTTGGATATATCATCTCATTCTATCCTAGTCTGTAAAGTTTCTCTGAGAAATCTGCTGTTAGTCTAATGGGAATTTTCTTATATGTGACTTGTCACTTTTCTTTTACTGTTTTTAGAATTCTCTTCTTGTCTTGAGTCTGGTACCTTAGACTACTCAGCCATCCTGACTCCCTACCTCTTATATAGAAACAACCCAGGTCCAAAGTGGGTAGAAAGTTACTTTGCCTTTTGAATTTGTGATCTTTTTCAGAATCTCTACCTGTTAATTCTCCATGACTTTATTAGTCATTGGATACCTTCGCATTTTAAAGTATCTTCAATGGTATGGTTGGTTCAAATGACCAGTTCTGCATACTGGTAATATAAGTCCTCTGTTGAATTGATTTTTAAATACTTTTATTTTATTCCAGTATCTTCTGGCTCCTGGTGTTCAGATGAGAAGTTTCAAATAACTTGAAATAATGCCCCTTTATATAATTAGCCCTGATTTTGACTTTCTTTCCATAGTTATATTTTTTTCTATGCTATTATATTCTCATTTTAAAGATGTTGAATGATAATGTAATTTTATTTTCTTTACAAGTGGTAGTTTATTTACAAGTATTTTTAAAGTTTATTTTCCTGGAAAGTTTTCTTAAATTATAGATTTTAGTATTTCTTCTGTTTTATTATTTCAGATTTCTCTTCAATGACTCCAATTATATTTGTATTATATATCCTTTGCTTTTTTTTTTTTTTTTTTTATAAATTATCCATGGTGTTTATTTGCTGTTGTATGCCTTCTGGTTTAGTGTTTACTTCTGAAAAAACTATTTTGCTTTTATTTCTAATATTTTACTGAGTTTTCTCAGTCTGATTTTTTTCTCCAATCATGTCATTACTGAGTCTCTCTAATTCTGATTTGTGTATTCTTGCATAGCTTTTTATTATTTTCTAAAATTGTTTAAGTTGTTTTCAAATATTATGTAGCAATTTGTGGAATGTTCTTTTTTTGTGTGTATTTATTTCCTTTAGTGTAATTATTTTTCCCCTCCTTTAAAAAATTTTTGTATCAGATTTGCTCATAATTCTTTCCTTATGATCATGTTTTATGAAAAGTGCTTCCCCATGTTTTTAGAAGAAACAGACCAGGATAATTTTCCTATCTTTGTTTCTCTATAGAGTTCTGTTCAACTATTGTCATGAAGTGATAAAAATATCGTTTTTAATATCTTACTTTGTGATACCCTTTACCCCTTTTACTTGGACCTTTTTCCTTTGTTTAATTGTCCCCAATCCCCGCTTTTTTGCTTTGTTTGGACTCCCTTCCTAATAGTTCCTCCTCAGTATAGGGCTTTTTGCTACAAGAAGACATTTGTTAGTTGAAAAGTTATTAGGGCTAAGACAGGTTTAGCATAATCCAAACAATTTGTAGTCCCTCCCTCTAACTTTTGAATTAGGACCTTCGATTTTCCCATTTCCACCCATGACTATTGTTCTCAAATTGTTTTATTATGCTTTCCAGTGAGTACTTGTTGATACCATTTGAGTTTTCCAATTCTCAACACCATCAAAAGCCCCATAACATTTTGGTTCCTCCCGAGCCTCTTTTCATGTGCTTATTGGTCATTTCTATATCCTCTTTAGAGAAATACCTAGTCAGATCTTTTGCCCAATTTCTAGTTGGTTTATTTGTTTTTTTGATTGTTGAGTTGTGAGAGATCTTTATATATTCTAGATGCAATTAATTAGATATAGGATTTGCAAATATTTTCTCATTGAGGGTATTGTCTTTTCACATTCTTTTTAAGCTCCCACTTATAAGTGAGAACATGCAGTATTTGGTTTTCTGTTTCTGTATTAATTCACTTGGGATCATGGCCTGCACCTCCATCCATGTTGCTGCAAAGGGCGTGATCTTTTTCTTTTTTATGGTTGCATAGTATTCCATGATATGCAGTATACATACTGCATTTTCTTTATCCAGTGCATCATTGATGGGCATTTAGGATGATTCCATGTCATGAATAGTGCCATGATGAAAATACACATGCATGTGTCTTTATAGTAGAACGACTTACATTCTTTTGGTTATGTACACAGTAATGGGATTTGCTAGGTTGAATGGTAAGTTCTTTGAGAAATCTCCAAACTGCTTTCCACAGTGGCTGATCTAATTTACATTCCCATTAGCAGTATATAAGCAATGTCTTTTCTCTGCAACCTCACCAGTATCTGCTATTTTTGACTTTTTAGTAATAGCTATTCTGACTGGTATGAGATGGTATCTCATTGTGGTTTTGATTTGTATTTATCTAATGATTAGTGATGTTGAGCATTGTTTCATATCCTTATTAGTCACATGTATATCTTCTTTTGAGAAGTGTCTGTTATGACCTTTGCCTTTTTTTTTTTTTTTTTTTTTTTTTTTTTTTTTTTTTTTTTCCTTTTTTTGAGACTGTCACTCAGGCTAGAGTGCAGTGGTGCCATCTTGGCTCACTGCAACCACCACCTCTTGGGTTCAAGCAATTCTCCTGCCTCAGACTCCTGAGTACCTGGGACTGCAGTCACAAGCCACAAATTCCAACTAATCTTTTTTATTTTTTTGTAATTTTAGTAGAGATGGGGTTTTTGACATGTTGGCCAGGCTGGTCTTGAACTCCTGATCTTAAGTGATCCACCTGCCTCGGCTTCCCAAAGTGCTAGGATTACTGGCATGAGCCACTGTGCCTGGCCCTTTGCCCATTTTTTGGTGAAGTTGTTTGTTATTTGCTTGTTAATTTAAGTTCCTTATAGATTCTGGATATTAGACCTTTGTTGGATGCATAGTTTGCTGATATTTTCTCCCATCCTGTAGGTTGTCTGTTTACTCTGTTCATAGTTGTTTTTATTTTTTAATTTTTGTGGGTATATTATAGGTGTATATATTTATAGGGAGCATGAGATATTTTGATACAAGCATACAATGTACAATAATCACATCATGGAAAATGGAATGGCAATTCCCTTAAGCATTTATTCTTTGTACAAACAATCCAGTTATACTCTTTTAGTTATTTTAAAATGTACAACTAAATTATTTTGACCATAGTCACCCTGTTCTGCTATCGAATACTATGTTTTATGCATTTTTTCTAACTATTTTTTCTCCTTATTAAAAATCTCCCCTTATGTCCACCTCCCACTGAACTTTCTAGCCTTTGTTAACCATTCTTCTACTGTCTATCTCCATGAGTTCAAATGTTTGTTTTGTTTTTTCTTTTTGAGGCAGCTCTTGCTGTGTTGCCCAGGCTGGAGTGAAGTAGTATGAACACAACTCACTTCACTCTTGTCCTCCTGGGGTCAAACAGTCCTCCTGCCTCAGTCTCCTGAATAGCTGGGACCACAGGCATGTGCTGCCATGCCCAGCTACTTTTTCAATTTTTTTTTGTAGACATGAGGTCTCACTTTGTTACCCAGGTTGATTTTGAATTACTGGGCTCAAGTGATCCTCCCACCTCAGTCTTCAAAAGTGCTGAGGTTACAGGCATGTGCCACCATACCTGGCCTTGCTTTGATTTTTAGGTCTCACAAATAAGTAAGAACATATGATGTTTGTCCTTCTGTGGCTGGCTTACTTCACTTATAACATAATGACATCCAGTTTCATCCACGTTGTTGCAAATGGCTTGATCTCGTTCTTTTTATGGATGAATAATACTCCACTGTGTATATGTACCACATTTTCTTTATCTATTCATCTGATGATGGACACATAGTTTGCTTCCAAATCTTGGCTATTGTGAACAGTGCTGCAACAAACATGGGAGTGCAGTTATCTCTTCAATATACTGATTTTCATTTTTTTGGTTATATACCTAGCAGTGGGATTTCTGGATCACTTGGTAGCTCTATTTTTAGGTTTTTGAGGATGTTCTCCATAGTGCTTGTACTAATTTACATTCCCACCAACAGTGTGAAAGGGTTTCCTTTTTTTTCACGTCCTCTCCAGCATTTTTTATTGCCTGTCATTTGCATAAAAGCCATTTTCATTGTAGTAAGAAGATATCTCATTGTAGTTTCGATTTGCATTTATCTTATAATCAGTGATGTTGAGCACCTTTTCATATGCCTGTTTGCTATTTGTATGTCTTCTTTTGAGAAATGTCTATTCAACTCTTTTGCCCATTTTATAATTGGATTATTAGATTTTTTTCTATAGAGTTGTTTGAGCTCCTTCTGCATTCTGGTTATTCACCACTTGTCAGATGGGTAGTTTGTAAATATTTTCTCTCAATCTATGGGTTGTCTCTTCACTTTGTTGATTGTTTGCTTTGCTGTGCAGAGGGTTTTAAGTTGATGTGATCCCATATATCCATTTTTTCCTTTGGTGTGATTGCGGAATATTACTCAAGAAATTTTTGCCCAGGCTGATGTCCCAGAGAGTTTCCCCAATGTTTTCTTGTAGTCATTTTATAGTTTGATGTCTTAGATTTAAGTCTTTAATCCATTTTAATTCAATTTTTGTATATGGTGAGAGTGGTCTAGTTTCATTCCTCTGCATATGAGCATCTAGTTTCCCAGCACAGACTGTCTTTTCTCGAGTGCATTTTCTTGGTACCTTTGTCAAAAATGAGTTCACTATAGGGTGTGGATTTGTTTTTTGGTTCTCTGTTCTGTTCCATTGGTCTGTGTGTCTGTTTTTATGCCAGTACCATGCTGTTTTGGTTACTTTGATGCACTTTTAAAAATAATAATATACTTTAACTTTTTAAATTTTTTATTTCAATAGGTTTTTGGGAAAGAGTATTTGGTTACATGAATAAGTTGTTTAGGAGGCAGAGGTTGCAGTGAGCCAAGATTGTGCCACTGCACTCCAGCCTGGGGACAGAGTGAGACTCTGTCTCAAAAAAAAAAAAAAAAAGAAAAAGAAAAAGGAAATAATATGAGGATATTTTCTTAGTACAAACATGTTTTTAACAAAGAAGGAGGAAATACTCATGACAATTACAGTTGTCATTTCTGCAACTGGTCACGTGGTCATAGCTGGTATTGATGACTACCTTCTACTACACATTCTATATTCCCTTTGCCTTCAGCAAGCACCTCAGCAGGTCATGGGTTTTTTTCCTGGTGTAGTGACCCAAGCCTTCATTCCCAAAGGGCCTGGGCCATTTGTAGTCCTGCCTGGATTGTGCTGTTGTAGTTTCCCACTGACCTTAATCACAGGGCATGGTAATACTAAGAGACACCCTAAGGGATCTCTTGTATTCCATGAATACTCTTCCTTATCTCCATTGTGCAGTAGTAGACTGATTTCATCTTGATAGTCTGAGTCAATCACCCCAGCCAACTACTGTAGCTTCTTTGTTAGCCTGTTTGTTTTAAAATAAGAGAAGCCCAAAATGTCCAGGTGGCAATCTTAACTTCTACTTTAATGGAATCGTTGTGTCTTCTGGTGGCAGCATTCCCCTCTCTGGAACTAAGACCTCTAGGCCAGCAGAACATAATGTCACAGGACAGGATGTAAAAATTTTTCTAGTGGGTCACTAGGGGTGATGGTAAGTTGTGCCACTTCCACTTCCACCTCTTGATTCCTGGACCTGTCAATCCCAGCTATTGGAGAAACAGTACCAAATATTGGATGTTGATTCAGAGCATATGCAACCTTCTGGAGAACTTTGCCCCAGTCCTGCAAAGTATTGTCACCTAGTTGACATTGTAATTGTGACTTCAAAAGGCCATTCCATCATTCATTCAATCCAGCTGCTTCAGGATGATGGGGAACATGGTAAGACCAGTGAATTCCATAAGCATGAGCCCTTTCTTCAGCTGTAAAGTGAGTGCTTTGGTCAGAGACAATGGTGTGTGGAATACCATGGCAGTGGATATGGCATTTGTGAGTCCACAGATGGAAGTCTTGGCAGAAGCATTGCGTGTAGGATAGCAAACCCATATCTGGAGTAAGTGTCTACTCCAATAAGGACAAACCACTGCCCTTTCCATGATGGAAGAAGTCCAATATAATCAACCTGCCACCAGATAGCTGGCTGATCATTCTGAGGAATGGTGCCATATCAAGGGCTCAGTGTTGGTCTCTGCTGCTGGCAAATTGGGCACTCAGTAGTGGCCATAGCCAGGTCAGTCTTGGTGAGTGGAAGTCCATGTTACTGAGGCCATGCATAGCCTCTATCCCTTCTGCCATGGCCACTTTGTTCATGGGCCCATTGGGCAATGACAGAGGTGGCTGCAGAAAGAGGCTGAGTGGTGTCCACGGAATGGACCATCCTATCCACTTGATTATTAAAATCCTCCTCTGCTGAGGTCATCTGTTGGCCAGCACTTACATGGGATACAAATATCTTTACAGTTTTTGATCACTCAGAGAGGTCCATTCACATGCCTCTTCCCCAAATTTCTTTGTCACCAATTTTCCGATCATGCTTTTTCCAAGTCCTTGACCATCCAGCCAAAGCATTGGCTACAGCCCATGAATCAGTATATAATTGCACATCTGGCCATTTCTCCTTCCATGAAAAGTTCACAACCAAGTGCACTGCTTGAAGTTCTGCCCACTGGAAGGTTACTCTTCACTGCTGTCCTTCAGGTATGTCCTGGAAAGGGGCCGTAGGGCTGCAGCTATCCACTTTCGGGTGGTGCCTGCATATTGTGTAGAACCATCTGTGAACCAGGTCTTAGTCTTCTCTTCCTTTGTCAACTGATCATAGGGAACTCCCCATGAGGCCATTGGTGCAGGCTGTGGGAGAGAAGGCAGGGCGGCAGGAGTGGATATCATGAGCATTTTAACCCCTTTCTCATGTAACTTACTTGTGCCTTCAGGAATTGCTCGAGCCTGATCACGTATATACCACTTCCATTTGATGATAGAATGCTGTTGTAGACACCCTATTTTATGGCTAGATGGTCAGAAAGCACCTAGTTCATGATAGGGAGTTTAGGTTGCTTGGTGACTTGATGACCCATAGTCACACATTCAGTTTTGACCAAAGCCCATTAACAGACCAAGAGCTGGCTTTCAGAAGGAGAGTAGTTAGCTGCAGAAGATGTGAGGGCCTTGCTCCAAAATCCTAGAGATCGCCACTGTGATTCACTTATGGGGGCCTGACAAAGGCTCCAGACAACATCCCTATTTGCCACTGATGCCTCAAGTACCATTGGATCTGCTGGATTATATGGCCCAAGTGACAGAGCAACTTGCACAGCAGCCTGGATGTGTTGTAGAGCTTTCTTCTGTTCTGGACTTCACTCAAAACTGAGACCCTTTTGGGTCACTTGATAAATGGGCCAGAGTAACACACTCAAATGAGGAATGTGTTGCCTCCAAAATCCAAATAGGCCCAAATAGGCCCCTTTCTTGTTTGTAGAAGGGGCCAAATACAGCAACTTATCCTCCACCTTAGAAGGAATATCTCAACAAGCCCCACACCACTGGACCCCTGTAAGTCTTACTGAGGCAGAAAGTTCCTGAATTTTAGTCATTTATTTGCCATCCTCTGGAATGCAAATGTCTTACCAATAAGCCCAGTGTGTTTGCTACTTCTTGCTCACTGGTTCTAATCAGCATAATATCATCAATGTAATGGACCAGTGTGATATCTTGTGGAAGGGAAAGTCAATCAAGGTCTCTCCAAATAAGACTATGACACAAAGCGGGAGAGTTGATATATCCCTGAGGTAGGATGGTAAATGTATATTGCTGGCCTTTCCAGCTGAAGGCAAATTGCTACTGGTGGGCCTTACTGACAGGAATGGAGAAAAAGGCATTTGCCCAATCAATGGCTGCATACCAGGTACCAGGAGATGTTTTAATTTGTTCAAGCAATGAAACCACATCTGGTACAGCAGCTGCAATTGGAGTTACCACTTGGTTAAACTTATGATAATCCACTGTCATTTTCCAAGATCCCTTTGTCTTTTTCACAGGCCAAATAGGATAGTTGAATGGGATGTGATAGGAATTATCATCTGTGCACCTTTTGAGTCCCTGATGGTGGCACTAATCTCTGCAATCCCTCCAGGGATTTGATATTGTTTTTGATTTACTATTTTTCTAGATAGAGATAGCTCTAATTGGCCTTCCTATTTGGCCTTCCTCATTATAATAGCCCTCACACTACCAGTCTGGGAGCCAATGTGGGGGTTCTGCCAGCTGCTAAGTATGCCTATGCAAATTATGCATTCTGGCACTGGGGAAATGACCACAGGATGAGTCCAGGGACCCACTGGACCCACTGTAAGTCAGACTTTAGCTAAAACTCCATAAGCTCCTACTTTAACTGAAGGACCACAACGATGTTTTGGGTCCCCTGAAGTCAACATCAGCTCAGAGACAGTGTCCAGCAGTCCCTGAAATGTCAATAATTTCCCTTTCCCCAATACACAGTTGCCCTGGTAGAAGGCCACAGGTATCCATGGAAAAGGATGGGAGAAAGATTAACAGCATAAATTGTTGGCAGTGTAGTGGGGTCCTTCCTCAAGGGGACCCAGCCTCCTCTTTATTCAAGGAGTTCTGGATCTGTAAACTGGTTTAAGTCTGGAAATTGATTGAGGGGCCATGAATCTCTGATTTTGTAATTCAAATCAGTATTTTGTGCACTTGACCTGGAAGTTTTCGGCTTATATAAATTAAGTCAGAATGCAGTAGGCTTCCTATCATTTTCAACTCTAGGAACACCATGATTAATTAGCCAATGCCAGAGATCTGCATGAGTCAGACTGTTCTGATTGCTGCTTTGCCTCTGCTGTTCATTATGGTAGTTACACCCACATTGCCATTGACAGCTGAGTGGCCCCTGCCACCTCAGGATCCAATTATTCCCATTCCCATTGCATTTAAATTTTGTAGTTGAGTGACTGCGATTCCCATTGTAAAATCTGGCATACAGAGAAGAGCAATCACAGAGCTCTTCAAGGATGGAGGCGCTCCCCCTCACAATTCTATTTTGCAAAATATTGGTCAAGGGTATATCTTCTGGACCCTCCCAGCTGGGATGAGTAGGTCTAAAGTGACTAATCCACTCTACCATCCCAATCTTCTTAAGCCTTTGGATCCCTTCCTCTACATTAAACTAAGGGAGATCAGGCATTTTCAGCTTGCTCACAGTTGGCCATCTTTTAATCAGTATTTCAGCTAACCAAGCACAAAAATTATTAGAACCCTTTTTAACTCCCCAGGCTGCAACATCAAATGCAGAATCCCTGATTTATGGGCCCAAATAAAAAAATTCAGCCTGATCCAATGCTTTGGATCTATGTTCTTTCCACCATTATCCTACACCCTTAATATCCACCCCCATGCCTGTTCTCCAGATTTCTGCTTATATAAATTAGAAAACTCAAGCAGTTGTTTTTGAGTGTAGCACACCTCCTCATGGGTCATACTCCGAACCTCACCCCTAAGGGCCTGCCAGGATGTTAGTCTAGTTATAGGTTTAGAAGCAAACACGTGGTAGGGGGTGGATCCTGAGGAGAACTAACATTATCTTGCCTGGCAACTGCCTTAGGGGAGGCCATTACTGTTGCCTCAGGCAGTGAAGGATTTATCTCCTCAGACAAGGGTGGAAAGGCTGATGGAAGCATGGGTTGAGGAGGGGATGTTGTCACTACCAGGGATGAGGAAGTCGTTTCTTCTGGAAAAAAATAAAATAAAATAAAAAATTCATCAGAATTTACAAGCTCAGTGTCCCCAGCTTCATCAGGGTTCTCCCACATGTCCCCATTTCAAGTTGCAGGGTCCTATTCTTTTCCAATCAATGCCCTCACTTCGGCAGTAGACATCTGGTGAGGCTGTGCATGCACTTTTCATTGTAGGTAAGCCACTTGCATGATAAGAACTTGTGTCTGATTTCCTACAGTTTCAGCTCTTTCTCTACTGGAGATAAGACTCTCACTCAGGGTAATCTTAGCAGATTTGAGGCTCAGTATCTGCTTCTGAAGCCAGGAATTGGAATCTCTGAGTTCATCATTTTCTTTCATCACTTTGTCCAGTGAGCTTAGGAGTAACCAACCAACTTCATTATGTTCTTTGACTCTCCACATAAGGTCAAAGGTATTATAATATATAGTTACTAAACTCCTTGCCTCTCATGAGTGGTCAATCAGGAGTGTCAAATGAATTTATTTTACATAATGCTCTAGAAAGCTTGTGCCAAGGACTGTTAGTGTTCTTCATGCTATTAGAAGTATAGTCCTTAGCATTTTTGGGTCTAATCATATTAAGCAGCCAACTCCAGGAACCCCAAAACCAATGAAAGGACTCCATCCTTAATATTCTGTTTCTCTTGAACCATTCATAGGACAAAAATCTGTATTAGTCAGGGCTCTCTAGAGGGATAGAACTAATAGGATACATATACATATAAAGGGGAGTTTATTAAGTAATATTAACTCACATAATCACAGAGTCCCACAATAGAGCATCTGCAAGCTGAGGAGCAAGGAAGCCAATCTAAGTCCCAAAGCTGAAGAACTTGGAGTCTGATGTTTAAGGGTAGGAGGAATTTAGCACAGGAGAAAGATGTAGGCTGGGAAGCTAAGTCAGTCTAATCTCTCCACGTTCTTCTGCCTGTTATTTTTCTGGCTGTGCCGGCAGCTGATTAGATTGTGCCTGCCCAGATTGAGGGTGGATCTGCCTTTCCCAGTCCACTGACTCAAATGTTGACTTCCTTTGATAACCCCCTCACAGACACACCCAGGAACAATAGTTTGCATCCTTCAATCCAATCAAGTTGATAGTATTAACCATCACACTAAGTATTTTGTATTTTGCAGCAGTTGTAAAAGAGATTGGGCTCTTAATTTGATTCTCAGCTTGGTTATTGTTGCTGTATAGCAGCGTTACTGATTTGTGTGCATTGATTTTGTATTCCGGAGCTTTACTGAATGTATTTATCATATCTAGGAGCTTTTTGGATGAGTCTTTAGGGTTTTCTAAGTACATGATCATATTGTCAGTGAACAGCAACAGTTTGACTTCCTCTTTTGCAATTTGGATACCCTTCATTTCTTTATCTTGTCTGATTACTCTGGCTGGGACTTTCAGTACTATGTTGAATAGAAGTGGTGAAAATGAGCATACTTGGCTTATTCCAGGTCTTGAGAGAATGCTTTCAACTTTTCCCCATTGAGTATGACGTTGGCTGTGGATTTGTTACGTATGGCTTTTATTACTTGGAGGTGTTTTCCTTCTATGCCACTTTTGTTGAGGGTTTCTTTTTAATCATAAATGGATTTTGAATTTTATCAAATACTTTTCAATTATCAATTGAAGTGATATATGCTTTTTATTCTTCATTCTGTTGATATGAGGTATTACAACTTTAATCTAATTAATTGTTATGGGTCTGTTTAGGTTTTAATTTCTTCATAGTTCAACCTTGGTAAGTTGTATATGTCTAAGAATTTATCCATTTCCCCTAGATTTTTAAATTTATTGGCATGTAGTGGCTCATCATAGCCACTAATGATCCTTTGAATTTCTGCAGTATCAGTTGTAATGTCTCCTTTTTTATCTCTGATTTTATTTATTTGGGTCTTCTCTCTTTTTTTTTTCATTACTCTGGCTAAAAGTTTGTCAATTTTATTTATCTTTTCAAAGATTGACTTTTTTGTTTTGTTGATCTCTTGTATTTTCATCATTTCAAATTTCTTTCTTTCTGATCTTTATTATTTTCTCTATTAATTTTGGATTCAGTTTGCTCTTGCTTTTCTATTTCTTTAAGATGGGTAGTTAGGTTATTTAATTGATGTTTCATTCTTTCTCAATGTAGGCACTTACAGCTATAAATTTCCCTCTGATAGCACTGCTTTTGCTATATCCCATAGGTTTTGGTATGTTGTATTTCCATTATCATTTGTTTGAATAAAATTTTCAATTTCCCTTTAAATTTCTTTATTGACCCACTGGTCATTCAGGAGCATATCGCTTAATTTCCATGTGTTTGTATTTAATTTCATGTGTTTCAAAAAATTCTTTTTTATTTATAATTTTATTCCATTGTGGTCGGAGAAGATGCTTGATATAATGCCATTTAAAAAAATGTTTTAGGACTTGTATCGTGACCTAGCATATGGTCTGTCCTTGAAAATGATCCATGTGCTGAGGAGAAGAATGTGTATTCTGCAGCTGTTGGATGAAATGTTCTATAAATATCTATTAGTTCAATTTGTTCTATGGTGCAGATTAAGTTTGATGTTTCTTTGCTGAGTTTTTGTCTGTGAGTTCTGGCCAATTCTGAAAGTGGAGTGTTGAAGTCTCCATCTCTTATTGTATTGCAATCTATATCTCTCTTTAGCTCTAATACTATTTGCTTTTTATATCTGGGTGCTGTAGTGGTGGGTGCATATATATTTACAATTGTTATATTCTCTTGCTGAATTGACCCCATTATTATTATATGAAGACTTTCTTTGTCTCTTCTTGCAGTTTTTGTCTTGAGATCTATTTTAGCTGATATAAGTGTAGCTACTCCTGCTCCTGTTTTGTTTCCATTGGCATGGAATATCTTTTTCCCATCCCTTTATTTTCCAGTCTATGTGAATCTTCATAGGTGAGGTATATCTCTTGTGGGTCATTGTTCACCCAGTCAGCCTTATGTGTTTTTATTGGAGAGTTTAGTCCATTTACATTCAATATTTTCATTTAAGTAGAAACTTACTCCTGCCATTTTGTAATTTGTTTTCTGATGGTTTCATGGTCATCTCTCCCTTCTTTTCTTCCTTCCCATCTTTTTTTATTAAGGTGATTTTCTCTGGTGGTATGATTTAATTTCTTGCTTTTTATTTTTTGTGTGTCCTTCTATGTTTTTTGATTTGAGGTTACCATGAAGTTTGCAAATACTATCTTATAGCCCATTATTTTAAACCAATGGCAACTTAACACAGATTGCATAAACAAAAAACAAACACATAAAAGGAAAACTAATAGTTCTATACTTCAACTTTATCCTCCTGCTTTTTAACTTTGTGTTGTTTCTCTTTATGTCTTATTGTACTATGTTGTGAAAAGTTGTCGTTATTTATTTATGTTTTATTTATTTTTGAGATGGAGTCATGACCTGTCACCAGTGTGGAGTGTAGTGGCACTATCTCAGCTCACTGCAACCTCTGTCTCCCAGGTTCAAGCGATTTTCCTACCTCAGCCTCCCAAGCAGCTAAAACTACAGGCATGTGCCACCACACCCAGCTAATTTTTATATTCTCAGTAGAGACGGTTTTACCATGTTGGGCAGGGTGATCTCGATCTCCTGACCTCATGATCCACCCTCCTTGGCCTCCCAAAATGCTGGAATTATAGGTGTGAGCCACCATGCCTGACCAACTTGTCATTATTTTTGACCAGTTCATCCTTTACTCTTTCTACTTAAGATAAGTTTACACACCACAATTACAGTGTTATAATATTCTGTGTTTTTCTGTATGCTTACTCTTACCAGTAAGTGTCTGGGCATTGAAAAGCTAGGTATTTCTTGTAATCTTTGCAGTCTGGGCTTGTTTGTGCCTGTCCTTCTTGAGAAGGCTTTCCAGGTATTCAAAGTTGCTTGGGCCCCAATCCTAATAATGCTATGGTTTTTGCAGACTCGTAGAGGTACCACCTTGGAGGTCTTGAATAAGATTCAGAATAATTATCTGGATTAACTGGCAAAAACACTTGTTCTTTTCCCTTACTTTCTGTCAAACAGTCTCTCACTCTCTGTTAAGGTGCTGGGCCACCTTGAACTAGGGGTGTGGTGATGCAAGCATCCCTGTGACCCCCAACCTGGGATTGTGCTAGGTCAGACCTGTAGCCAGCACAGCACTGGGTCTTGTCCAAGGCCCACTGTAACCACTATCTGATTACCACCTATGTTCACTCAAGGCGTTAGGGCTCTATGAACAACAGGTGGTGACACCAGCCAGGTTTGCATCCTTCCCTTTAGGGAAAGGTCCAGAGATGCCACCTGGGAACCAGGGATTGGCATCAAAATCCTTAGAAATTTGCCTGATGTTCTATTTGACTGTGGCTAAGCTGGCACTCAAACCACAAGATAAAGTCCTTTCCATTCTTCTCTCCCCTTTCCACAGGCAGAGGTGCCTCTCCCCATGGCCAATACTACCATTGGTCCACAAGGATTCTGCCTGGCCACTGCTGACGGTCACTTAAAACTTAAGGGCTGTTCAGTTATCTTGTGGTGAATGCTGCCAGGCCTGGGACTCACTCTTCAGGGAAATGGGCACCCCTCTGTCCTGGAGAAGTTTCAAATATGCTGTCCAAGAGCCAAAGCCTGGACTTAGGGACCCCAAGAGCATGCTTGTTGCTCTACTCCACTGTGGCCAAACTGATACCAAAGGTACAAGACAAAGTCCCTTTTACTTTTTCCTCTGTTTTTGTCAAACAGAAGGATTCGTTCACTGTAGCCACCACAGCTAGGCAGGTGGTGGATCACACCTAAAGTCAACACATCTCAGAGCCTATTGCCCACAGCATGCTACCTAGATATCACAGCTAGTTATTTGGGGCATAAGGGCCCTTTAGTCAGCAGGTGATCAATCTTGCCAAGACTGGGTCCTTCCCACCAAGGCAATGGCTTTTCCTTTGGTCTAGGGTGTGTCTAGAAATGTCATCCATGAGCTAGGGCCTGGAATGGGGGCCTCATGACTCTGCCCAGTGCCCTATCCTACTGTGGCTGAGCTGGTATCCAAGATGCAAGACAAAGCCCTCTTCATTCTTTGCTCTCCTCTCCTTAAGCAGAAGGAAGGAGTCACTTTTGTTGCTGCGAGCTTCACTGACTGGGATTAGGGGATGGGTGGTACAAGCACTCCCTTAGCTGCCCTGGCTGATGACTTCCTAGGTCATGTGCCACCCTAGCCCTCTGGTGCTGAGCCCAGCCCAGCACTAGGAGTTGCCTAGGAATTGGAATCCTTGTGTTCTAGACTGCCTTTCAGGTTTACCTAGAACATCAGAGCACTTAAGCCCATAGTGGTGAGGCTTGCTGAGAAACTCAAGTTCTGACTGCTGGGATGAGTTATTTTCTTCTGGTTAGGTCTATTCCAAAAGCTCCCTTCATGCACAGCTGCTGGCTGAGTCCAGCACGGTGTTGTTTCCTGCTATGACAGCACTGAGTTTAATGTAAAGTTCCCCAGTTGCTGTGCTTTACCTCCCCCAAGTACACAGACTGTCCATTGCTCAGCTGCTGTTGGGGCTATGGGAGAGGTAGTGGTGGTGATTCCACACTATCTCTCCAATGGTTTTTTAATGTCTCTTTTAGTGATATGTTGTTAAATCCAGGTATTATGATTGCTTACCTGTTGTTTAGTTCTTGTAATGGTGCTTTTCTGTGTGCAGATAGTTGTTACAATTTGATGTTCATGTGGGGGGAAAATGGTGTATGCTTCTATTCTACCATCTTGCTCCACCCCAATAGTCTGATGTACAGAAGCTCTTTAGTTTAATTAGGTGCCATTTGCCAATTTTTGTTTTTGCTGCAAGTGCTTTTGGCATCTTTGTCACAAAATCTTTGCCAGGGCTATGCCCAGAATGATGTTTTCTAGGTTTTATTCTATGGTTTTTATAGTTTTAGGTTTTACACTTAACTCTTTAATCCATCTCAAGTTGATTTTTGTACATGCTGAAAGGAAGGAGTGCAGTTTCAATCTTCTGCATATGGCTAGCTAGTTATCCAAGCAATATTCATTGAGTAGGAAGTACTTTCTCCATTGCTTGTTTTTGTTCACTTTTTTGAAGATCAGGTGATTTTAGGTGTGCCGCTTTATTTCTGGGTTCTCTAACCTATTCCATTGGTCTATGTGTCTGTTTTTGTACAGTACCATGCTGTTTTGATTACTATAGCCTTGCAGTATAGTTTGAAGTTGGGTAGTGTGATGTTCTTTTTGTTTTTTTTGCTTAGGATTGCTTTGGCTATTTGAGCTCTTTTTTTGGTTTCATATGAATTTTAGGATAGTTTGTTTTTCTAATTCTATAAAAAATAATGTTGGTAGTTTGATAGGAACATCTTCGAATCTGCAAATTGCTTTGGACAGTATGGCTATTTTAACAATGTTATTTCTTCCTACCCAGGAGCATGGAATGTATTTGTATCATCTCTGATTTCTTTCAGCAGTGTTTTATAATTCTTTTTGTAGAGACCTTTCACCTCCCTGATTAGCTGTATTCCTAGATATTTTATTTTTGTGTGTCTATTGTAAGTGGGATTGTGTGCTTGATTTGGCCCTCAGCTTGGATGTTATTGGTGTACAGAAATGCTGATTTTTGTACATTGATTTTATATGCTGAAACTTTGCTGGAGGTTTCATAAGATTTAGGAGCTTTTTGGCAGAGAATATAGGGTTTTCAAGGTATAAAATTATATTGTCTGCTAAGAGAGACAGGTTGACTTCCTCTCTTCCTACTTGGATGCCTTTTATTTCTTTCTCTTGCCTGATTTCTCTGGCTAGGACTGTTGAATAGGAGTGATGAGAGTGGGAATCCTTGTCTTATTCCAAGTCTCAAGGGGAATGCTTTGGATAGTATCAATCCTTATAAACGTATTGAGGATTGTTTTAGATAATGTTCCATGTGTAACTGAGAGGAATGTATATTATCCTGCTGTTGGCTGAATGTTTTGTAGATGTTGCTATGATATGAATGTTTGTGTCCCCCAGATTCATATATTGAAACCTAATTCTCATGATGATGGCATGAGGAGGTGAGACATTTCTAAGGTAATTAAGTCATGAGGGCAGAGCCCTCATGAATGGGATTGGTGTCCTTATAAAACAGGCCCCACAGAGATGCCTTGCCTCTTTCACCATGCGAGGACACAGCAAGAATGTGACATCCATGAACCAGAAAGTGGCCTATTACCAGACACTAAATCTGTTGGTGCCTGGATCACGAACTTCCAAGCCTCTAGAACTGGGAAAAATAAATCTCTCTTGTTTATTAACTACACAGCATATGATATTTTGTTATAATGTCCTGAATAGACTAAGACAGATATTCTTCAGGTTAGTTGGTTTTAGTGTTGTTCATATCTTTTATTTCCCAATGGTCTTCTCCCTAGTTGTTATCTAGTATTGGAAGTGGAGTATAAAGTCTCCAATTATAACTATTGAATTGTCTACTTTTCCCTTAATTTCTGCCAGTTTTTGCTTCATGCATTTTGGGGCTCTATTATTAGGTGCAAATCTCTTTTTAGTTGCTATATATTCCTAATTGGCCCTTTTGTTATTATAAAATGTCCTTCTTGATTTCTAGTAACATTTTCTTGTCTTGTAGTTTGTTCTGTCTAACATTAGTGTAGTAACTCCAGCTATCTTGTGGTTACTGTTTGCGCAATATATGTTTTCCCATTCTTTTACTTTCAACCTGTTTGTACCTTTGAATCCAAAAGTGTCTCCTGCAGACAACACATAGTTGGATCTTGTTTTCTTAAAAATTGTAGTCTGACAATTCTGCCTTTTGATTGGGTTGTTTAATCCATTCACATGATGTTGATATATTTGGATTTATGTTTGTCATTTTACTACTTTTTTAATATATCTTAATTCTCATTTGTTCCTATACTTTAATTTACTGACTTCTATTTATTAAGTGAATACTTTAGAATGTAACATGGTGTTTTAAAAATAAATTTTAAACTATATCTTTTGAGTTATTTTCACAGTAGTTTCTCTAGAGTTTACCATATACATTTTCACTTATTGATATCAGCTTCAGATTTATATTAACTGAATTCTAGTGAAATATAAAAATGTTACTTCTAGATAGCTTTATTCCTCTTCCACCTTTTATATTATTGTTACACATATTACATCTTTTGATGGATTGAATTGTGGGCCTCAAAAATATATGTCCACATACTAACCTTTGGAACCTGTGACCTCATTTGGAATTCAGTTTTTGAAGACATAATTACATTAAGGATTTGGGGGTGAGGTTATTTTGAATTTTTCAGGTGGGGGCTAATTACAATGAAAAGTTTTGTTTTGTTTTTTAAATAAGAGATAGAAGATGAGAAAACAGACACAGAGAAAAAGGTGTGTGAAGATGGAGGCAGAGATTGGAGTAATGTCAACAGCCACCAAAACCTGGAAAAAGCAAGAAACAGATTCTCTCTAGAGCCTCTAAAGGGAGTGCAGTCCTGCCAACATCTTCAGTTTTGACTTCTCCTCTCCAAAACTGGGAGAAAATCTGTGTCTTAAGCAACCCAGTGTGTAGTAATTTGTCACAGCAGCCACAGAAAACCAATGCACATTTATAGATATTTTATACCCAACAATACATTGCTATAATAATTATTACTTTATGTAATTTAATATCTTTTAGAGGCACTAAGAGAAAAAAGGAGAAAAATTATATATATTTATAGTGTTTATTTTTCATCATTGCTAATTCTATTCATTTATTCTTATGGATTCATATTACTATCTGGTGTCATTTCCTTATCAGATACAGCTGTTCTCCCATACACCTCTTTTATACTATAATTGGCAAATTTGTTACATATGTTTTTGGTCCAACAATAGAGTTCTACATATTGTTTTATGCAATTAGTTAGACTCAGTTTTTCTATTTCACCTTGGAAGTGTGGCCCTTAGAACTTAAAGTCATATTTTGGTTCATCAAATCAGTTCCAAGAGTAGGAGATCTAGCCCTTTTATTCTAAACACTACATATGTAGTAATGGAGCACAATATTGTATTTGTTTACTTTTTCAGAGTCAGAGTCTTGCCGTGTTGCCTAGGCTGGAGTGCAGTGGGGCAATGATAGCTCACTCTAACCTTGAACTCCTGCCTCAGCTTCCTAAGTAGCTAGGACTACAGGTGCACACCACTATATCCAGCTAATCCATTTTTTAACTGACATGAGACAACTATAATTAATATCTTCTTTACTAGATGATATTAAGCCACAGATCAAAAAGTCCTAGACTTTTATACTTACTTAAGAAAAAAACCCTCAAATTTGCTGAATGTCATTGTATTAAGAGCTAATCTGTATGGTTCAATCACATAATATATTTTTGCCTACTTTCAAGTTTCGTGTTTCTATATATTTGATAAACATTCACACTAAATTTTCCTCTGTGCTGTAGATAAAATCAACCGTGTCTGAAAAGGGAGGATTGTAACCACTACCAAACCATTCTACCTGACATTAGTTTATTAGATAGTGCCTAACCTGAAATAAAAATCTGCCGATACAACATTCTCTAAAAAAAGCTTTACTATATCATATGGTAGATATTTTAAGGGATTTTAATAAAAATCAGACAGTCATCATCAAACACTGGCCACCTAAATTTTAAGCAGTAAACACAAGAATTACTCCCATAAAAAAAATAAGCATAACAGGACATTTCTTGGCTACTGTTTGATATTGATTTGGATGTTCTAGATAACACAAGATAAGATGTATATGTGTATATTTACATACATATATACATATTTACATGTGTGTGTATATATATATATACAACATATATATAAAATGTTAGAAAGGAGGATAAAATATATGATTAAATGGTAAAATTTATACTCAATATTATGCTTGTAAAACCCCAGAGAATCAAAGGAAAAAATATAACTAAAAAACAGTTCAATTAAATAATTAGTTTAAAAAGTAAGTATAAAAATTGTAACTTTCCCACATACCATCAAAATGTAGAAATCCCACTAAGCAAAAAGTGATATTTCTACCAACTATAGATAAATGAAAATGTATATTTAAATGTCTCTTATCCTCCATAAAACTCATTAAAAACAACAAAAAGTAAAGCAGACAAAAAAATAAAGTTACACCTTTGATGAAACTCTGTAAAACATTTGAACCTCAATCATGATGTATATAAACATAAGTTACTAAGTGCAATGAAGATTTGACCAAGATATACAAATACTAGGAGAGGATATCTGTCACTGGAGATCTTGGAGAGGGCTGGTAGGTTGGTGTTTTCTAGAGTAGTGATTCTCACTGAGATGCAAAACCAATGGCTCCTTGTTTTGGAACAAAAAAGATCTAGGTACAGAGGCTGAAGGCGGGATTCTCTCATAATCCTATTTGTCGATACAAAATAGGAGAGAAGGCAGGACTAAACATGGTAGTGAACAGATGCACTGTTATTTCACGATTGAACCTAAGGGTGTGGCAAAGTAAGGAGAAAACTCTGGATGACAAGTTGCCCTGCAGCTGCCAGTTCTCATCAGTTGAAGATATGTTAAAACTATGGCACACATAAACTACTCCATTAAACAGTAAATATGGCTATACTGCAAGCAGTAAAAAAGTGAACAGGCTCTGCTTCCATACAGTCAAGAACAAAAAGAAACACTTGAGACCGTTGGGAAAAATGAGTGGAAAAGAATAAAGAATTTTAAAGAATTGGAGAGAAAACTATAGCTTTGGAATACAGAAAAAAGAGAGCATACTGCTAATAGATGTCTTCAAAGAGACCAAATACATGGACAAAGGGGAAAAAAATCCAAAGACATCATGCAAGAAAACTTTTTGAGATACAAATAAATTTCAGATTTTTACTCCAGCAATGGAAATCTAGTTTGTCTTCAGCCAGTGGCATATCAAGGACAACAGCGGGACCATGAGAATGGTTTTCCCTGATTGTAAGGCTGCAGTTTTGGACATTACTACATATATAGTATTTAGAATGAAAGAACTAGGCCTCCTCATGTCAGCACTTATTTGACCAATGAGATTATGACTTTAAGTTTTTGGGGTCACACTATGAGGGTAAAATAGAAAAAAAAATTACAGAAAGATAAATTTTTGGTCAGATACAGTGGCTCATATCTGCTGTAGCAATTTGGGAGGCCAAGATGAGAGGATCGTTTGAGCCCAGGAGTTTGAGACCAGCTGGGCAACATAGTGAGAACTTGTCTCTTCAAAAAATTAAAAAATTAGCTTGGTGGCACTTGGCCTATGAGTTCCAGACCAGTCTAGGCAACATGGTGGGACCCTATCTTTACAAAATATTTTTAAAAATTAGTTGGGCATGGTGGCGTGTACCTGTAATCCCAGCTACTCAGGAGGCTGGGGTAGGAGGATCACCTGAGCTTGGGGAGGTAGAGTCTGCAGTGAGCCATGTTCATGCCACTGCACTCCAGTCTGGATGATGAAGTAAGATTCTGTCTCAAAAAAAGGACAAAATGAAATACAAGTAATGAAAGGTCCTGCTAAAGAGAAGTTTTATTAATTCATAATTTTAATGTTCATCTGCTTATCTTATCTAAATGGCAAAATTCTTTAGCCTTCCTTATCTTTGTGATATACTTCTCTCTTAAATGTTACTTTCTCACAAATCCCAGTTTACTTGAATAAGAATCCAATGTTATGGCAAAAGTTAGGGAGGCATATGGAGGGACAAATTCTGCTGGGTGGATGCTTTCCTTATTCTTTTTACAAATGAAATCTTTTGAAAATAGACGTCAGTGGCAGTTTAAATAGAGAAATGGGAAAAAGGGAAACCAAAAATCTGAGAAGGTGTGAAGGAGGAGGAGTTTCTGTGAAGATTTCTCATGCTGTTCTCTGTATGCATTTTCCCTTTTTCCTCATGCCCTAATCTACACCCACACATACTATTTCCCTGGGTGCAGCTCAGAATTCCTAAACCTGGGATTATTGGAGGCTTGGCTGCAGATCTAAAAGTAAGGGGCCTGCCAAAAGTTGGGTACATCTTTCCTTTTGTATTTCATCTGTTTAAGACAGAAAGAATAACCTTTCATTCCAAAGCAGCTTTGCTTGCTTAGCTTTGCTTAGCAACATTAATTTAAAATAAAGAAATGCAAATACTAATCTCTGGCACTGAAGCAGAAAATTTGTTTTGGTTTTGAAATTTGGTGAAGAATGTTATTTTTTAGAGACTGTTTTGCATCCTGGTGAGGTCTACTGAGGTCTGTACTTGTGACTCTACCTAATAGGCTGACATGTTTCCTCCTTTAATTTTATCTGAGATTTGGTATCAATGATCCTTTGGTTTCTTAACTCAAAAAGGCAAACTAACCAAGGAGTATTACTACTTACATTGCCTTATATCACAGTGTGCTTTTTCTAGTTCCCTGGAAGAGATAAGGAATGGGTTTGTGTGTTCAGGGGAGGTAACTGGTTTTTGGTGGAACACTGGAGTTATCAATCCTACTCTTAGTGTTAAAAAGAGAATGCCAGAGCTACCCCTCTCTCCACCATTTTAATCAGCAATTTAAAAACATTTAAAATATTATAGAAATATGCACGTTGAGGCTGGGCGCGGTGGCGTGGGGCTCACATCTGTAATACCAGCACTTTGGGAGGCCACGGCAGGCTAAGTTCGAGACCAGCCTGAGCAACATGGTGAAACTCTGTCTATACTAAAAATACAAAAATTAGCTGAGCATGGTGTTGTGTGCCTGTGATCCCAGCTACTTGGGAGGCTGAGGCAAGAGACTCGCTTGAAGCTGGGAGGGGGAAGTTGCAAGGAGTTGAG
>NW_016107391.1:794288-817723 GCF_001604975.1 Cebus imitator
GTGGCTCATATCTGTAATCCTAGCATTTTGGGAAACTGAGCTGAGTTGGGAGGATCACTTGAGCTCAGGAATTTGAGACCAGGCTGGGCAACAAAGCAAGACCCTTATCTCAAAAGAAAGAAGGAAAGAGAGAAAGAGAGAAAGAAACAGAAAGAAGGAGGAAGGAAGAAAAGAAGGGAGGAAGGAAGGAGGGAAGAGAAACGAAGGAAGGAAGGAAATTCAAACATACACTAAAGTTGAGAGAATTGTGTAATTGACCCCAATGTACCATCACCCAGCTTCAATAATTATCGTTAGTTTTAGGCAGATTTCTACCAGAAAATATGTCCTGGAAACTTTAATTCTTGATCTGTGTTCAGATTTTGCCTTTCAAATTTTGACTATTGGGTCTTTGAACATTGCCCCTGTATTAAAAGAAGGATTTGAATGAGGACTTTAGTGCTTAATGGTCAATAGTCAATGAGTCTCCTTTTGGCTCTCCTCCTTCTTAGGGAAAGGAACTGGTTGTAGGGTGTTAGGCAGAATTTGGGTATATTTGTTGTGGCTCAGAGATGTTTTTCATAGAACTGATCACTGTCCCAAATTCCATGTAGATGACCAAATTAAAAGCGAGGCTGGGGAAAGGATGGGTATCCAGCCTATTCTAATCCTGCCTCATGGTGTTTTCTAAATATTTACAGAAAGAAAATTTACAGAGTAGTTTCCTGGCCAAACTCTGATGAGCATCTCAGTACTTTCCCCTCCACTTCTTCTCACGTCCTCTTTGGGGACAGGTTGTCAAATCTTTGAGTTTCTAGTTATTGGTATTGACTGGTTTATGACACCCTCTTTCACCCAGATTGTCAAGAGCCGTTTGCAAAACACTCCCAAGTAGAGCCTCTTGGGGAAGGAGAAACTGCTGTCACGCAAAAAGGCCTTGAGCTCGCTGCCTTTGCTGCCTCGAACAGCCAGAGTCCGCAGGCAGTTGGATGCGAACACTATTCCCCAATCTTTCCCTCCTTGTCGTCTCTATTGCACTCTTGGCAACTCCTGGGATACAAGAGGGTGCAGGACAGACTTCAAATCGCAGCAGGATCCAGGGCGGAAAGCCGCGCAGCGCTTGTTTGGGGGGCTGCTGTTTCCTTAAGCCTAGAAGGCGTGGTTCCTCACGTTCACGGTCCCGCCTCTCGCCGCCTCCGCCCGGCGGCTCCACGCGGAGTCCAGCCCTCTCCACTGGAGAGGTGCGCCGGGGTCTGAGCGCGGGGACCCGACGAGCGGCTCCCAAAGGCTGGCAGAAGGAGCCCAGCGGGGCTCAGCCCCAGTTGCCAGCAGTCTGCAGGCAGAGGTTGTGGAGGTTAAGGCTCCGGGGGCAGCCTCAGGGCGTTGCCCTAGAAAACGCCGTTTAAGCAGAGACTTGTTAGTGTCTCAGGGCGTCTCCCAGGCTCCGCCGGGCGCCCCCTGCCAGCGCTGTGGGCGAGACCCCAGCCCACTCGCTACTGCTGGAGACGGTACCTCTCGCACCGGGCGGGCAGCCTCGTCTCTACACCCCTAGGGGGCGCCGCGCTCCTCAACACCGGGCCGGCTTCGCTTTCCCAGACGGCTGCCCAGCCTCCAGCTTAGCAAGCCCGGCTCTCACCCGGCCAGCCCGGGCAATGCCGGCGTTCCGGGGGCGCAACGTCGGAGGTCACTGAGTATCTAGCCCGGAGCAGTGACGGCCGGCCGGAGTGTGCTCTTTCCCGCGGCTTGTGGTCTCCGGGAGTCCGGAGCATGGTCTTGGGTCAGCGTTGGTGGAGCGCGTTGGTCGAACGTGGACGCCCAGAGGGAGGATGGTAGGCTGGGGGGTGGCCGTTCTATGTTTGTGGGTTTCCTGCGGCGCTGCAGCCGGACAGCTCGAGTACTCAGTGCCAGAGGAGACGGAGCGGGGCGTAGCTGTAGGCAATGTTGCCGCGGACTTGAGGCTGCCAGCGGCCACTCTGTCCTCGCGGAACTTTCGCTTCCTTTCCAGCCACCGGGAGCTCTACTTCGGGGTGGACCTGGCAAGCGGCAGCTTGGTGGTCACAGAGCCGGCGGACCGCGAGCGGCTGTGCGGGGCCAAAGCTCCCTGCATCTTGACCTACGACCTGGTGCTCGAGGACCCGCTGGAGCTGCACAAGATTCGCGTTCACGTCCTGGACACTAATGACAACTCACCTCTCTTTCCTGCCGGCGACTTGCAGCTGCACATCCCGGAGTTCCTGATGCCCGGAGCCCGATTTGCTCTCCCGAATGCTCAAGATGACGACGAGGGAAGCAATGGGATGCTAAGCTACAGCCTAAGCCCCAGCCAGCACTTTCGCCTGGACATGGGATCGCGGGTTGACGGAAGCGAATACCCGGAGTTGGTGTTGGAGAAAGCACTGGATCGCGAACAGCGCGCCAGCCACCTGCTGGTGCTTACAGCTCGGGACGGCGGGCTACCTGCCCGCTCAGGAGACGCACAAGTCACTATCATTGTGGTGGACACAAATGACAACGTGCCTGTATTTGAGCGCTCCGTATACCGCACCAAGGTTCCAGAGACTGCACCCAATGGGACTGTGTTATTCCGAGTTCAAGCCTTGGATCCAGATGAAGGGTCCAATGGGGAAGTCCGATACTCCCTAAGCAATAGCACGCAAGCAGAGCAGCGACACCGCTTTCATGTGCACCCTAAAAGTGGGGAGGTGCAAGTAGCTGCTTCACTAGGTCCGCCTGAAACGCTTTTGGAGGCATACATTGAGGCGAGGGACGAAGGTGCGTTTGGTCTAGCTAGCACTGTCAAATTGTTGGTGGAGGTGACTGACGTGAACGATCATGCTCCTGAACTGGACTTCATGACTCTTTGGAACCCAGTATCTGAGGACGCTGCTCCTGGCACAGTGATTGCTCTCTTTAGTGTAAAGGATGAAGACCTCGGTTCCAATGGTAGAGTCACTTGTAGCATGTCCAGTGGAGGCCCTTTTCAGCTGACGGCTTCCTTTGACAACTACTGCAGCCTGACGATTGATGGGCCCCTGGACCGGGAGCAGATCAGTGAATACCAAGTCCTAATCACGGCCTCAGATAGTGGCTCACCCCCGCTTAGCACCCGAAGGGTAATCACTGTGTCAGTTGGTGATGTGAATGACAATACACCAAGCTTTCCTCAACTGCAGCAGGAACTTTTCGTTGCTGAAAACAATGGTCTTGGGGCGTCTCTAGGCCGAGTGTTTGCCCAGGACCCCGACCTGGGGAAGAATGGCCTTGTCTCTTATGAGCTGTTGGATGTTATCTCTGAGGGGCCACCAGCCTCTAGCTTGGTGGCAGTGGAATCATCCAGTGGGGCCATCACTGCCAAAACTTCCTTTGACTTTGAGCAGCTCAGGGGGTTTCACTTTCAGGTAGAAGGCCGGGATGGTGGCATTCCTCCCAGAAGTGCGACAGTGACTATAAACTTGTTTGTGGTAGATAGGAATGACAATTCTCCGGTTATCTTGTTTCCCTTGCCCAGAAATGGTTCTGTTCCAGTGGAAATTGTGCCCCGCTCTGCCAGGACTGGACACTTGGTCACGAAAGTGGTAGCAGAGGATGCAGACAGTGGTTCCAATGCCTGGCTTTCCTACCACATCTCCCGGGCGTCTGACTCCAGTCTTTTTAGAATTTCAGCCAATATAGGTGAGCTCCGTACTGCTCGCTTAGTTCTTCCCACTGATGCAGTTAAGCAGAGGGTGGTGGTAGTGGTTCAGGACCGTGGAGACCCACCACTTTCCTCCTCTGTCACTCTGGGTGTGCTGTTGAGCAACTCTGTCCCTCAGTTACTTCCAGACTTTGAAGATGTCTGGGAACCAGGAGGGCAGCTTTCTGCCCAGAACTTGTATTTAGTAATTGCCTTGGCCTGTATTTCCTTTTTATTTCTGGGGTGCTTACTTTTCGTCATGTGTACCAAGTTGTGCCAGAACCCAGGCTGTTGCCCTCAGAGCTGCTGTAGCTCTACAGAGGATCTGAGGTATGGAAGGAAGATGGTTTCAAATCCTTGCATGACATCAGCCACCATAGATGTCACTACAGTTGAGAGACTTTCTCAGACTTATCTCTATCGGGCCTCTCTAGGACTTGGTTCTGATAATAACAGTTTGCTGTTGCGTGGGGAGTACAATGCTGCTGACCTGCAAAATCTTGCCACTGGGGTAGCACTGAATTTGCCAATATCCTGCATTCAGGTTCGGAATAGGAAAGGGGATCACACTAATGTCAATGCCATGGTAAGCAAATTTTATGGAATTTGATTCCTTTGACCAGGAGATGGCTGCTAGCTATGTTCTGAAATGTTTCTTAGGCAAGCCTTTAGCAACATTTCATCAATTGAATGAAACACTCCTTTTTAGCACTTTCTGTGCTAAGAAATCTGGGGATATAGAAGTATTAGAAGATTGTCCTAGGCCTCAAGGGGCTTATACTTTGTTTGTTTTTGAGAAACAAGGGTAAAAAATTAAAACCTATTTAAGAACAATAAAAGTAATATGGCATAAAGGTCTAAAATTAAAAATAAAATACCAAAATATTTTATAAGCAATAGGTGTGTAAGGCACTCTAATATTTAAAGAATGAAAAATATGTAAGAGTCCACATAAAATGAATATAATATGGAAGTAGAGACATTTACTTAAATTGTTGCAATGCTTTATTAAAAGATGACAATAACTACATAAGATGTAAAAATAAATTGCAATGGGGATTAAATGAAGGGAGAAGGAGAACATGAGAAAACATTTGAGTGGAGAGGAAGGAGTCAGAGAAGGCTTTGTGATAGAGATGGCATTTTAGTTGGATGTTGAATATGATATACCATTTAATAAAATACAGTGTATTCTCTAGCATATACTTTTCATGAATACCATTTTGGTGAAGGTGACTTCTTTGGGAATGACACTGTAAAACATAGCTAATAGCTCCATAGCAGTGTTTTGTAAGTACACAGAAATTATAAGCCTGTTCATAACATCTATTTATACTGATAGAAGATCATACTGTTGGATAAAGGACTTGACAACTTTTGTTTTGTGTTTTTATTAATAATATTTTAAAAAGAGGAAAGATGAGTAATTTTTATGTCAGAAACATTTGTGTGTTCAAAGGTGCACTTACCATCCAAAGTCCATTCAACTAGGATTTAATTTATTTTAGAGGACAGATACACTTAACAAATAAATAAATATTATATTTGGGAGAAATGTATCTAATAAAAGTTAAGTGATTCAAATACTTCAATTTGTCTGTTAGTGGCTCTTGGCATTTCAAAACTTTTTTTTTTTTTTCTTTTTTGAGATGGGGATCTCACTATGTTGCCCAGGCTGGTCTCAAACTCCTGGTCTCAAGTGATCCTCCCGACAAGGCCTCCCAAAGTGCTGGGATTACAGGCATGAGCCACTGAAGCTGGCCCTCAAACTTCTTTAGTGGAATTAGGGCAACATTTTTAAGCAATTCTACATTATTATTTTTTGACTTCTCATAGAAATACTAGATACAAGAGAAGATTTGTAGAAATTAAGGAAGGAAAATGAAGCATTCCTTGTTTTACTATTCTAGGAAGTAAGAAGAAAAGTGGCTTGTAAGCTAGTCTTTCTTAAGTATTGATGTTAACTGTAAATAAAGTAAATTTACATATGTTATAATTTTGCGTACTTAATATTTTCATGATATAATCCAGCATATGAGATTTGCTTAGTAAATGCTGACTGAATGAATAAATATGTGCATATATGAATTAGATGGTAACACTGTTCAGCATAGAGGGAAAACCTTTAACTTACTTTTCTGCTTTAGATGTGTATATGTGGTTAGCAGTTTCAAGGTCACTTTCAAATGTATTGTTTCAATGATTATTTTCTTCCTCATGACATACACTAATAACAGAAGAATTTTCTGGTTCTGGAGCTAGCATGAAAGCCTTCAATGCCATGTCTGGGACTAAGTATGAGTCCCGTTCTATAGGTGACAAAGGAATTAATAGATATGCACATCATTACACTGTGAAATTTGCAGTGGATACTATTTAATAGAATCTCAGTTAATTTAAGGGAAGGAAATTGGTGCACTACAATGCTAAATTTCAGGTATTGGAGCCCTTAATATGTAAACACTTTTCCTACCAAGAAACTTCACTATTTATTTCTTTTATTTAATTGCTTTCTGTAACAAAAAAAAGATGAGAATACCAGTAATGGCTATAAAGTTTGGGAGTGAGGAATTTTTTTTAGAAATACATTTTCACTAGACTAGAAAGGAAATTTAAGTGATAGGAAGGCTGATGAATCCAGAAGTTAGAAGGAAAATTAGCTATTTAAAAGGAAAAAATCTAGGAAATAACAGAGGAAAAAAGCCCCTTTCCACCACAATTTTAAACTTATGTAAATGATAAACACAATAATAGAGATATACTGTTCAAATGTTTAGGAATATTGTACCATTCCATTCATTCCGTTGAACAATCTTTTTCCATCATTGTTGATATTTTGCTTTTTAGATAGCTCATTTTTGTGGGCTGAATATTTCCTTATAAATAAATGAAGTATAATTCATAAAAACATGAATAAAATAACTTCTATAAATATGGAGTATTTGTAATTCACAAAGGCATTTGTTATTTACTTCTTCCTGTTCAATTACATATTGATCTGATCTTAATTCTTGAGAAAAGAATTCTTGTCATAGTATCCTGAATGCCTTAATAACAACAGAATTCTAGAAATAAAATATTTATTGCTTTTATTTTATTTCAAATCATTTGAAAAACATGACATTTAACAATGATTATAATGTGTGTCTGAGTCTTATAGAATCATGTTGATGCATGTGTGTTTATATTTGGTTTGAATTCTAAGTTCTTTCATTTTAGTTTACAGTAAGTTTACAGTATCTATTAACATAGCTTGTAATACTAAAAATTATCAGTTTAAGAAATTCAGAAAAACATGGTTTTTATCTCTATGTTTCCAATTGATAATATTGAATATATAAACAAAATTGATCCATTGATTGTTTAACAATTAGACAATGTGTACCTCGTGTCCATTTTTTTCTGTTAATATTTTTGATGGGCAATTTAAATTTTTTTAGAATGGTATCTAAGATGGTACCTCTGAGATATACATTTCTACTTATTAAACATTGATTGCATTGGCAATTTTTAAAGGTATAAATCTATTAATGTAGCAAAAATGCATGAAACACTTAATGTATAACTGACCTTGTTAAATTTCCACATGAAAGTTACACATACTTTGAACATACCAATGTTATATTAGTGTATTGTTCTTCTGGAATTAAAGCATCTTCTTTTTTGCCAGGGGACGTAGGAAATAAGGTATTTCTTCTTTGCAATGTCATTTGTTAACAGTGGTAGACTGTTTATGGCATTCAAGGTGCTTTATTTAACACACATTCCACAAGTAGACTTTTCCATAGGCTAACTGGATGTTTAGTATATCTGTTTTGACTTTGATGCTGATAACCACACTTTAAAAAACTTTAGAATGATGAAACTATGGAAGTTTGTATGACATGTGAAATTCAAATTTAAAAAATTCATATAGATAACCCAACAGTATTGTATAATAGAGACTCTCAAATCAGTAAAAAGGAAATAAAAAGGAACGTTATAATTTGAGTGGACATAAGGGAAAAGCAATGCCTTGGAAACATACAAGTAGGAAAATATTGATAACATGTCTCATAATGTTAATAACTTACTGACTTTTGCTGTCTTCAGTATTTTCTGTTGGAGGGAAGCAATATTTCAACAACTAAATTCACTTAGCTAGGTTGGAATGAAGGTGGACTAAATTGCTGAAAGGTTTTAACAATGCTCAAATAAATGCATGCCATATGAATATCAGAAATATTAACATTTGGCAGAACTTCAAATGAATATGGATTACAGTTCAGGATCCTGACTAAAGTATTATGGGAAGTAAGGAATTTGTTGGTAAGGGTTGTTCTTAAGAAACAAAGCTAAATAATAAAGGTAGCCACTCATTTTGTTTCCAGTTTTAATTGATGGAGTAAGATAATGGTTCAGGATATGAATAAATTACAAGTCTCTTCTATACTGCTTTTATGAAAAAGAAAGGACTATAAACACAAAAGGTTATAAATTCATCTGGAACTTGTTTTGGAATCTAGAAATAAATATGCAATCTCGTATTCTCCTGTGCTGTAGAGAAAGATAAACACTTTATTTCTAACCCATCCCAAATTCCTTAGCTGTTCCTAGAGCCATTTGGTTACCATCTACAGATATTCTGTGTTCATAGGAGTACTCCAATGACATACCTTCAAAATGTACTCTGAATTCAGACACATTATAGTTATTTCTTAGAATTGCAAAAACTACAGCTGTTTTGTTTAAACGCAAAATAATGTTTATATAAAATAACAACCAATTAAGAAGTCTTAATAGTGGGTTTTAAGGTTGATTTGTCTTTTTCTTTTCTTATCAGTGTTACCAAACACTAATATCTGATATCAAGATTAGGCTGGCCCTGTTAAACAAGTTGGAAATTCTGTCTGTCTCTCTCACATTTTTTTTTTTCTTTTCCCTGGACATGTTTGCTGAGATTGGTGATACAGCTTTCTTAAATATTTAGTAGAATTCACTAGTGAAGCTCAACTGTACTTAAAGTTTTCTTTGTGGGAAAATTTTAATTGAGATCAAATTTCTTTGTATTTTTATTGCTCTTATTTCATTTCTATACATTTTATTTTTTCAGATATACGTTAGTTTCATATGTACTTTTTGAATATTTTGGCATAAAGTTGTTTATAATGTCCTGTTTTGACTTTTTTCACATCTGCAGGATCTGTAGTGATGTTTCCCTTTTCAATCCCGGTGTTATTGTCACCTTTCATTTTTCTTGACTAGACTTGGCAGTAGTTTATTAATGATATTAGTTTTTCCAAGGCTAACTTTTGGTGTTTTGGGTTCTCGTTCTTGTATATTTGCTTTCTATTTTAATACTTTTTCTATTTTATTAATTTATTTCCTTCCTTATATGTTTATGCTTCAGTGTGCAACAGAAGTACTTTAAACATACTTTTTGTTTCTGTTTCCTTACACAAAATATTAAAAAGACTTGTCCTTAATGGTGGAGATTTAACAAATTAATAATAATCAGCGCTTTGTCCAGGACATTTTTACTGGTATTTTTCTTCCTGCAAATGTCCAATCATTAATGTAATGATCACTAGTACCGTGTGGAGCCACTGCCTTGACTCCTTCTATGGTGCCCAGCTTTACCCACCAATGCTTTTGCATTATCAATGCAAGTGTAAATATAGTGAAAATGCAAATAATGTTTAACATTGTTTTGAAAATTATTTTCACCTCATGGACACCTAAAGGGTTCATAGACCACACTTTGAGAACCCCTGTTCTAATTCTATCATTTCTTCTTCTTCTTCTTTTTTTTTTTTTAATTAATTGTAACATTTCTGTAACGGGTCTTCAACTATTTGATTACCCTGAGGTACAGTTCACATAGGAAAGGCAGGATAAATATTTGATTCTTTCCCTTTGTTTGGCAGTATTCAAAATTATAAATTGATTCCTGACCATCTTACTAAAAGGACCAATTACTTTTTTAGGTGTCATTATGAACTCATTGACTTAAACATATTTGATGTGGCTCAATCCATGGCAATTATTATCTTTTTAATGATCACATTATGCTAACTTTGGTAAGTTGGGAACTGCTGAGCTTTGCTCCTGAGTCTTTGTGAGTATGTTTGTGTATCGTTTTAAACCTTTTATTTTGGAATAATTATAGATTCACATAAAGTTGCAAACCTAGTACAGAGATATCTCATGTGCTCATCACCCACTTTTCCTCATCGATAACACCCTGAGTCCTTTTCACATGAATCTTAGTAGTCTTCTGAGTGCTTTCTTGCTTTCTGGTTTGACAAGATGTCCAGATTATTTTGTACATTTCCTTTCCCAGACCTTGAATCAGCCATTATTCAAAGACCTATCACTTATTTTTAGTGAAAGATGATATTTCGAGCTATAATCTGAATGATAGGTGTGTTTATTGCTGCTGGGTCAGTTGGTGTTTCTAGGTATTTTCAGTTACTGAGCTTTCCACTTTTTAAAAGATAAAATACATCACATGTTTATACTAATCAAATTCGAGTTCAGCACTCCGAGGTTTTTACTTAACTTCATTAATCTTACATTTGTATTTCTCCCATACCTCAAATCCCAGTTTTCATTGACCTCAACAGAATTACTCATTTGTTATCCCACGGGACTCAAACAACGGACTTAGAAAACAATTTCAGCACTATAGGAGCAATATGATACTGTAACAGTTTAAGCTTTTGCCTTTCTTTTCACTTATAAGGCATATCCTTATAAATGTCCAGTAGGCATGTACGGTCAAATTATTGTGTTTTAAAGTATCTTGGAAAGGTTCCTCTCTGTGTAGTTAAGCCACCAACTAGATACAGAGCTAGGTTTGTTTCAAATTGCTTTCAAATTTAGGGCTTGCTTTTTAAATTTTAATTTTCTTTTATAATTATGTTAAATATTTATATGGCTCCAAAATAAACTGATAAAATATATTAGAGAAGTCTAGTATCTACCATTCCATACAATACACATTCTTCCTTACTTTGATTTTTTTCACTTAAAAATATAAACTTGAGGTTACTTCATAGAAGTATGGTATTTAGACCTATTCCATACTTTTTAATGGTATTTTTGATTAGCAATTAATGAGCTCCAATTTAACAATATTGTCTTTTGAGACAGTCTCACTCTGTTGTCCCAACTGGAGTAAAGTGGTACTATCTTGGCTCACTGCAACCTCTGCCTCCTGGGTTCAAGAGATTCTCCCACTTCAGCCTCCTGAGTAGCTGGGATTACAGGCATCTGCCACCACATCCAGCTAATTTTTGTGTTTTTAGTAGAGACAGGGTTTCACCATGTTGACCAGGCTGTCCTTGAACTCCTGACCTTACATGATCTGCCTGCTTTGGCCTCCCAAAGTGCCGGGATTAAAAGCCTGAGCCACCATGCCAAGCCAATATTGTCTTTTTTTATGTAGTATTCTTTCTATCCTTTTAAAGAAAACATATCCTGCTTCGAGATCATGAAGATACATTCCTGTGTTTTCTTCTATAACACTGCTATCCAATAGAACTTTCTGACATGTTGTAAATTTTCTCTATCTGCATATATGGGACCTGTGGCTACAAAGCACTTAAAACATGGCTAGTGAAAATGGGCTACTAAATTTTTAATATTACTAATTGTAATTAATTTAAGCTTAAATAAACACATCTGTTTAGTGGTTGCTATAGCTCCAGGAGCTTTCTTGTTTTAGCTTGCACATTTAGATCTTAAATCACCTGAAATTGTTTTTTAATATAGTGTAATGTAGAAGTCAAGATTTATATTTTCCATGTGTAAATCTAGTTAGATTGTCTACAAACACAGCACTATTGAATAAAAAGATGGTCCTTTTCTCACTGTTACTGTGCAGTGCTACCTTTGTCATAAACTATGTGACTTTATATAGTTGTTCTGTTTCTGAGCTCTCTATTCTGTTTCATTGGTCAATTTGTCTATTCTTGTGCCAGTTCCATTCTATATTAAATATAGTAGTTTTCATCTGTATTGATGTATAATTGTGTAAGTTCTCTCACTTTGTTGTTCTGCTTCAAAATTAACTTAGCTATTTTAGGCCCTTTGCATTTCTATATAAATTGTAGATTCAGCTTCTCAGTTTCTCTTTTTTTTTTTTTTTTGAGATGGAGTTTTGCTCTTGTTACCCAGGCTGGAGTGCAATGGCGCGATCTCGGCTCACCACAACCTCCGCCTCCTGCGTTCAGGCAATTCTCCTGCCTCAGCCTCCTGAGTAGCTGGGATTACAGGCATGTGCCACCATGCCCAGCTAATTTTTTGTATTTTTAGTAGAGACGGGGTTTCACCATGTTGACCAGGATGGTCTCGATCTCTTGACCTTGTGATCCACCTGCCTCGGCCTCCCAAAGTGCTGGGATTACAGGCTTGAGCCACCGCGCCCGGCTCTCAGTTTCTCTTAAAAAAAAACCAAAAAACCCTGCTCTGATTTTAATTGGTACTCTATTGAATCTGTAGAAAATATGGAGTATATTGAAAATATTTTATTTTGACCTTTATTTAATCTATAAAAATATGAGGCTTGTTAATATATTGACAATCTTGAGACAGACAACCCATTAACAAGATATATTCTTCCATTTATTTTATTATTTTATCTTAATGTTTTTGTATGTTTGTGTGAGTGTGTGTATGTAGAGGTACTGAACAACTTCTATTAGATAGCTGATATTTTAATGCTAATTTAAATGGTATTTTTAAAGTTTAATTTTATAATACAAAAATTAGCTGGGTATGTTGGCACATGCTTGTACTCAGGAGGCTGAGGCAGGAGAATCACTTGAACCTGTGAGGCAGAGGTTGCAGTGGGCTTGGATTGTGCTACTGCATTCCAGCTTGGGCAACAGAGTGATAGTCTATCTCAAAAAAAAAAAAAAAAATGCTAATTTTATAATTGACTTTTGTTGCAAGCATGTAGAAATAATACTGATTTTATGTTAACTTTGGGTCCAATATTCTTGCTAAATTGTAAAATCTCATATTTTTATATTTTAGGTTTTCTACATATACTGTCGTGCTATCTCCGAATAATGTTAGTTTTATGATTGTATTTTTTACTTTCTCTCTTTTTTGAAAAAAAATAAAGATAGAGTCTTACTACATTGCCCAGGCTAGTCTCCAACTCCTGGGCTCAAGCTATCCTCCCATGTTGGCCTCCCAAAGTGCTGGGATTATAGGAACACACCATGCCTGGTCTTCTAAAAACTTTCTAATCGGGCTGGGCACAGTGGCTCACGCCTGTAATCCCAGCACTTTGGGAGGCTGGCGCAGGTGGCTCATGAGGTCAGGATATCGAGACCATCCTGGCTAACACAATGAAACCCCGTCTCTACTAAAAATACAAAAAAAAATTAGCCTTGCGTGGTGGAGGGTGCCTGTAGTCCCAGCTACTCGGGAGGCTGAGGCAGGATAATCGCTTGAACCTAGTAGGCAGAGGTTGCAGTGAGATCACACCACTGCACTCCAGCCTGGCGACAGAGTGAGACTCTGTCTCAAACAAAAACAGAAACAAAAAAAAAACCCACAAATGAACAAGAAAACTTTCTAATCGTATAGTTTTCTTGCTTTCTGGCATTGTCTATGAAGTTCAGTATACTATTGAATAGAAGTAATGTTAACGAATAATCTTGTCTTATTCCTGGTCTCAGATAGGAAGTCTTAAAATATTTAATATAAAATACATTGTTTGGGTTTGTTTGCATAAATCCTTTATCAAATTTATTAAGTTCCCTTCATTTTCTAATTTACTATGTTTTTTAAAAATCAGGAGTAGGTATTGAATTTATCATATATTTTCTGTTATTGAACTGATAACATGGATTTTTATCCTTTTATTTTATTAATACCATGCATTATATTGCTGATTTGTTAATGATAAATCAATCTTGCATTCTTGGAATAAACCCAGGTTGCTTGTGATGTATTACCCTTCTTTATATTATTGGACTTAGTTTTCTAACATTTTGTTTACAATTTTTTAAATATATGTTTATGATAGAAATTTGTTTCTACAGAAAAAATAGGTATTTTTAAAAACGTAGTCATTGGGTACTAGGCTTAGTACCTGGAAGATGAAATAATCTGTACCACAAACCCCTGTGACATGAGTTTGCGTTATAACAAACTTGCACATGTACCCCTGAACTTAAAAAAAAGCCCCCCCCCACACACACACGTGCACACAATTGGGTTTTAACTTTTCTTTTCTTTTTTTAATGCTCTTGTTGGAATTTGGCATCAAGGCTATCCTGGCCTTATATAGTAAGTTGAGAAGTGTTACTTTTCTTTTCCTTATTCAGAAGAGTTTGTCTTACTCCATTTGGTCTGCTATAACAAAATACCATAAACTGGGTGGCTTAAAAACAACAGAAATTTATTTTTCACAATTCTGGAAGCTGGGAAGTTGATGATCAAGGCCCTGGCAAATTCATGTCTGGCAATGGCCCACTCCTTGGTTCATAAAACAGAATGTCACCTTGAGATGTCTTCACCTTGTGGAAGGAGAAAGGTAGCTCTCTGGAGCATCTTTTATGAGACCACTAATCTCATTCATGAGGGCTCTGCTCTCATGATCTAATTGTCTCCCTAAAGGCCCTACCTCCTAATATCATAATCTTAGGGGTTATCATTTCAATTTATGATTGCAAAGGAGGAGGGGACACAGACATTCAGATCCTAGCAAGTTTGTGTAAAACGGTATTTTTTCTTCTATAAACATTTGAAGAATTAAGAGTGAAACTTATAGGCCTAGAATTCTTTTCATGAAAATATTTTTAATTATAAATTCAATGTCTATAGTATTAATATTTATAGAATTGTACAGAGCCTCTATTTCTTGTTGTATTAGTTTGGTTAAATGGAAAATTTTAACATACCTTGCTCAGAAACGGATAGAACAAGGAGATAAAAAAAAATCAATAAGGATACCAAAAACCGTATGGATAGTAATAACCAACTGTATGTATGTGTGTGTTGCTGAACATTATCATTTGTGAGATATATTTATATTGTTGTGTGTAGCTGTATATCATTCATTGTCATTTTAGAGTATTTCAGGGTGTGAATAGTCAATTTCTGTAAATGTTCTTCACGTTTAAGAAAAAGCAGTATTCTGACATTGCTTGTTGTAGTTTTCTGTATATGTCTGCTTTGCTAGTTGTGTCGTTCGAATATTCGGCATTATTTTTTATTCTTTTAGTTTGATTATTTTATCAGTTACTGAGAAAATTATGTTAAAGTGTTTCACTATGAATAGTGAATTGTTTCTTCTTGGATTTTGTCAATTTTTTTATGTCATATATTTTTTTTTGTGCTTACAAGACACATTTTTATTGTGGTAAAACATATATATTATAAAATTACCATTTTAACTATTTTAAGTGGACAGTTTAGTTATGTTAAGTATAGTTACATTGTTGTACAACCATCACCACTGTCAATCTCTAGAATTTTTTATCAGCCCAAACGGAAACTCTGTATCTGTAAAACAAGAAGTCACCATTCCTCCCTCCCCCAAGTCCTGGTAATCACTATTCTACTTTATGTCTCTGAATTTGACTATCCTAGGAACCTCTATGAGTGGAATCATATAATATTTGTCCTTTTGCATCTGGCTTATTTCACTTAACATAATGTTTTCAAGGTTCATCCATGTAGCATTTGTCATAATTTCCTTCCTTTTTAAAAGGAATAATATTTAATTATATATATAAATTACATTTTGTTTGTCTATTCATTCCTCAATAGACATTTGAGTTGTTCCACCTTTTGGCTGTTGTGATGAATGCTGCTATGAACATAGCTGTACCCATATCTGTTCAAGTCCTGCTTTCAAGTCTTTTGGGTATATACCTAGAAGTGGAATTGCTGGATCATGTAGTAATTGTATATTTAATTTTCTGAGGAACTGCCATACTATTTTCTATAGCAGTCGCATCATTCTACATTTCCATCAGTAAGGCACAAGGGTTAGGATTTTTCTACATCTTCACGAACATTTATTTTCTGTTCTGTTTTGTTTTATAATAGTCATCGTAATGGATGTGAAATGGTATCCCACTGTGGTTTTGATCTGTATTTCTGTAATGAATAAGCATTTTTTTAAAAATATATATTTTTACTGTACTTTAGGTTCTGGGGTTCATGTGCAGATCTTGCAGGATTGTTGCACGGGTACACACATGGCAATGCGGTTTGCTGCCTCCATCTCTCCGTCACCTATATCTGGCATTTCTCCCCATGTTATTCCTCCCCAACGTCCTTAGCCCCCGCTGTCCCTCTCTTAGTCCCCACCAACAGACCCCAGTGTGTGATGCTCCCCTCCCTGTGTCCATGAGTTCTCATTGTTCAACACCCGCCTATGAGTGAGAACATTAGGTGTTTGATTTTCTGTTCTTGTGTCAGTCTGCTGAAAATGATGGTCTCCAGATTTATCCATGTCCCTACAAAGGACACGAACTCATTATTTTTTATGGCTGCATAGTATTCCATGGGGCATATGTGCCATATTTTCCTTGTCCAGTCTATCATCGATGGGCATTTGGGTTGGTTCCACGTCTTTGCTATTGTCAACCATGCTACAGTGAACATATGTGTGCATGTTTCTTTATAATAAAACAATTTATAATCCTTTGGATATATACCCAGCAATGGGATTGCTGGATCAAATGGAACTTTTATTTCTAGATCCTTGAGGAATTGCCACACTGTCTTCCACAGTGGTTGAACTAATTTACACTACCACCAACAGTGTAAAAGTGTTCCTATTTCTCCACATCTTCTCCAGCATCTGTTGTCTCCAGATTTTTTGATGATCACCATTCTAACTGGCATGAGATGGTATCTCAATGTGGTTTTGATTTGCATTTCTCTAGTGACTGGTGATGATGAGCATTTTTTCATGTTTCTTGGCCTCAATATATGTCTTCTTTTGAAAAGTGTCTGTTCATGTCCTTCACCCACTTTTGAATGGACTTGTTTGTTTTTTTCTTATAAATCTGTTTTTGTGTGTGTGTCATATGTTTTAAGCCTATTTTATTTTATTAGATGCTTAACCAAATTTAAATATGTGATATATTTCTGCTAAATTGAAACTTTTAGCATTATTTATTATTTACCTTTAATTCTGCTGTGATAAATTATTATAGTTTTTGTTTGCCTGAAATGTCATTCTTGATAGATATTTTTCCTTGAGTGTAAAATTCAAGATTGGCATTTATTTCCTTTTGGTGTGTTAAAGTTACCTCCTTATTATCTTCTAAGTTCCACTATTGTCTCATTGTGCTGCTTTATCAGTAATTTATTATCTTTCTTCCAATTTTACTAATTTTGTCTTCTTGTGTTTCCAATATGCTATTAAACGTATTCCTTGAGTTGTTAATTTTGGTTATTGTATTTTTAATTCTAAAAATTATAATTATTATTGTTCAAGTCTGCCATAATATTTTTATAGGTTTCTGTTCCCTGCATTTTTTTTTTTTTTTTTCAAGACAAGCGCTTGCTCTGTCACTCAGGTGTGATCATAGCTCACTGCAATCTCGAATTTCTGGGCAAAAGTGATTCTACTGCCTTAGCTCCCAAAGTGTTGGGATTTCAGGCATGAGCCGCTGTGTCTGGCTCCTGCAAATATTCTTAAGCTTGTCATTTATTTATGTAAATTTAGTAAATCTTCATCTGATAATTCCAGAGTCTGAAGTCTGCAAGTGTATATCTGCCGTGTGCTGTTTCAGCTGGACAGCTCCATATTTTTAAGTGTGCCGACTTTTATTTGACTTGTGATGGTCCTTATCCTGAAAATAATATTTGTCAAGATATCCTGAGATCTTGGATCAAAGTGCCGTTCTTCATGATAGCTTTTATACACCTTCCAATGCGTGAATACTACTGCTTATAAACCACTTTAAATCAAGTTCAAGACTTTAAGGTCCTTGGCTGCTTAGACTACATATTATCAGCTAAAAATATGCAGGATATCTAGTATTTAGCTACAAGTATATAGGAATAAATTTCCCTTTCCTATTTTCCTTCTGGCCTTTTTGGTACCAAGTCAAATTCCCTGGAAGTTTTCTGGGCTGAGAGTAGGTGGGTTTAGTTTTCACATACCATGACTTGGAATGATTAGTCCTTTGGGGTTCCAGCTTAATGTAGTTTGGAGATCCCGTAAGACTCCTCATCTTGAGTACATCCTGCTTCTTAATTTCTGTCTTCCTACAATTTATGTCCAAGTTTATGTCAAGTTCAATATTCTGCTTACCTCTCTGGGCTTAGGTTTCCTTCACCATTTGTCCCAGCAGTTCCCCATTATCTTATCAGATACTCAGTGCTTTTAAGATAATTGTTTTAATATTTTATCCAAGAATATTTAGTTGATTTCAGTAGGATGGCTGCCATAAATAATTTAGGCTGCCATTACTTGATATTCCCTATCATAGAGTTCTATCACCAGCGACTAGCATCTAAGTAATGTTGAAATGCTTTTACGTATATTTTAAAATATTTGAATTACTTTTGTTTTGTAAACAATAGTATCTTTACTTTCCCTAAACCTTGATAGGGGGTTTATATCTCTTATTATTAATTTTGGGAAAATAATTCATAAACCCGATCTATTATGAAATGTTTAGTAATTGAGCCAAGAGAGCACATGCATTCACCTAAAACATTCACCTAATCAAATTTTATTAAAGGTGATATTTGTGCCTTTACTTGACATAAAACAACTTCCTTATTTCTCTATTCTAGACATTTTATTTAAAATACATTTTTGAGCATAAGATATTTAAAATATTTAGGCAAATAAGATATCCGTATCATTAAAAGATATCCAAGGCTGGGTGTGGTGGCTCCCAGCTACATGGGAGGTTGAGGCACAAGAATCCCTTGAACCAGGGGCAGGTGGAGGTTGCAGTTAATGCAGATTGCACCACTGTGCTCCAGCCTGGGCGACAAAGTGAGACTCTGTTTCAAAAAAAAAATAATATCTAACAATAAACAAGTAAATTATCAGTTATAATCCAATTCGAGCTACAATGGAAATAAATACATGCTATCTAGGAAACTCGGAGGGGAAGCAGCTCAGTATGGCTGGAGGTGGGAAGATTGAGGCAGAAAAATCTTCCTTTGTAGGATGTCACATGTAATTATAGTGTTTGTATTTGTCAATTGCAAAAATAAAATGGCAAAAGAGATTTCATTAAAAAAGCAATAAACACAGAATTTTCAGGAATAATTTTAATGAGAAATATGAAGTAAAAGTATGAAATGTTGTTGAAAAGTATTTAAAAATCTTGTATAGATGGGATGGCATAATGTATTTTTAGGTAGAATATTACAAAGGCATATTTTCCACAAACTAGTTGGATTTGGCCCTGTGTCAATAAAAATTTCAGTAAGATTATTTTACTTTAATATGACAACTTTTTTCTAAAATTTATCTCTAAAAATAAGCATGAAGGAAAAAAATTGAAAAAGATTTAAAGAGTTTAAAGTGTAGACATTCTGTTATCAGAATTAAATTTGGGGGCTGGGTGTGGTAGCCCATGCCTGTAATCCCAGCACTTTGGGAGGCCAAGGTGGGTGAATCATTTGAGGTCAGAAGTTTGAGACCAGCCTGGCCAACATGGTGAAACTCCGCCTGTACTAAAAAATATAAAAATTAGCTGGGTGTGGTGGTGGGTGCCTGTAGTCCCAGGTATTCCAGAGGCTGAGGCAGGAGAATCATTTGAACCCGGGAGGTGGAGGCTGCAGTGAGCCGAGATCATGCCACTGCACTCCAGCCTGGGCAAGAGAGTAAGACTCTGTCTCAAAAAAAGAAAAGAAAAAAATTAAATTTTGGGAAGACATTATTAGCAATATCGTGAAGTATCCTTTGGACAGGACCAGAGTAGAGGAAATGAGATTACTAAAATATACAGGTAGGAAATTATGGATATTTAAATTCACACTAGAGGCAAGGGTTTTAACATGATATAAATGATATAATTGATGGGCTTAGTTGCTAAATGTGGGAGATACAGTAAAATAATAAACAGATGCTATCAAGGTTCATGGAAATGTTGAGTTCAGTATGCAAAATGTCATGTAAATAGACATAGACAATATAGTTGAATTTGTTGATCTGAGTGGAGCAGAATTCTAAATATAGATTTTGATTCATCTGCATAAAGATAATCATTGAAGCTGGATTGTGGATAAAGATATCCACGGACAATGTCTAAAGTGTGAAAAAAGGGACAAGGTCAAAATATTGGGGAACACATTTAAAGGTCTGAGAGAATGAAACTCTACAGTCTGAGAAGCAGTAGGGGATGTAGGGAAAAAATAGAAAGTGGTCCTTTATGCAAAGCAAAGGAGGAAAGTTTGAAGAAAATGAGTTGATTGAAGTTGTAAGATGTTGCAGAAATCAAGTAAGAAGTCTCTAAAGTGTTCATTGGACTGGTCATTATGATGTCATGAGCACTTTAGCATGAGCAGTTTCAGGAGTGTAGTTATAGGAGAAGCAGTGAGTTAAAGAGTTAAAGGAGTTAAGAAAGCAGAGACAGAATTATTTAGTATCCCCCAAAAGCAATTATCTTCGAAATATGGAAAACCAGACTGGGATACAGAAAGATTTCTTGTTAAAGATCAAGGAGGCCTGAGTAAGTTTATATGTCATGGGAAAATGGTGCTAGAGAAGAAGAGGCTGAAGATTAGGAGAGCTGAAAATTAAAGGGTCAAGACTGGCTTTTTGCTTGTTTGTTTTGTTTTGTTTTAAACAGGGTTTTACTCTGTTTCCCAGGCTGGAGTGCAGTGATGTGATCACTGCTCACTGCAGCCTCAACCTCCAAGGCTCAAGCCATCCTCCTACCTCAGCCTCCTGAGTATCTGGGAATACAAGTGCGTGCCACCACACCTGGATAATTTTTAATTTTTTTGTAGAGATGGAGTTTCACTGTGTTATCCAGGCTGTTCTTGAACTCCTGATCTCAAGTGATCCACCTGCCTTGGCCTCCCAAAGTGCTGGGATTACAAGTGTGAGCCACTGTGCCTGGACTGAGGCTTCTTAAACAGAGGCAATGAATACATTTCATGAAGTACTTGGAGATCACAGTTTTCCTGGCTACTTACCATAGAGATTACTTCAGAATTTTTCTGGATAGAGTAGTGTTCTATAGCAGTGTAGTATGCTAAGCAAGTGTGGACTGGGAGTCCATACCCCTTATTTATATGTTCTGTGTATCTTGTTAATAACAGTAATTATCAGGTTACTTTGCCTTGGAACACCTTAGTAAGTCTGGGCATTTACATGCAAAAAATGCTGGGTTTATTCCTCCTATTTTTGTACTTTACAAGTCTGTCATGGCTCCACAGTGATCTTTGCCCCATAATTGTAAAATGAGATATTAGAGCCATCCTTATTTCTCTTAACCATCTACTCCACTGTACAGTTCCTATAATTCCAGAAACATCTCTTTACATTGGTTTATTCTTCTTTAGATGGTTGTGATTAAGAGTATTGTCTTAACCTCTCTGGTGGGTCTACTTCTGTAATAGTTGTGGATAATGAATTATTTTTTACTCATAATTATCTTTGGTCTTATATAAAGAAAACCCTAGAGACTCCACCAAAACACTGTTAGAACTAATAAACAAAATAAAGTTGTAAGATAAAAAAATTAACATACAAAAGTCAATAGCATTTCTGTGTAGTATTGAACTATCTGAAAAAGAAATCAAGAAAACAATGCTACTTACAATAGCTATGAGAAAATTAAAATACTTAGGAATAAACTTAACCAAGAGGATGAAAGACCTGAACATTGAAAACATTGAAATATTGATAAAAGAAATTGAAGAAGATATAAATAAATGGAAATATATTCCATGTTGATAGCTTGAAAAAATTAATACTGTTTAAAATATCCATATTACCCAAAACAAAATTCAACGTAATTCTCATCAAAATTTTTATGAATTTTTTTAAACAGAAATATAAAGAACTTTCCTAAAATTTTCATGGAACCATGAAATACCCCAAATACTCAAAGCAAATATTGAGCAAAATAAATAAATAAACAAAAACAAAACATACAAACAAAAAATAAAGCTGAAGACATCATATTACCTGGCTTCAAAATATACTTCAAAGCTAGAATAATCAAAACTGCATGGTACTGGCATAAAAAACAGACATGTAGACCAATGGAGCAAAATAGAGTGCCCAGAAATAAATCCACAGTTACCATCTACTGATTTGTAACAAAAGTATCAAGAATATGCAATGGAAAAAGGACAGTCTCTTCAATAAATGGTGTTGAGACAATTGGATATCCAGATGCAGAAAAATGAAACTAGATCTTTATTACACACTGTATACAAAAGTCAGCTCAAAATAGATTAAAAACTTAAACAGAAGACTTAAAATTGTAAAACTAATAAACAAAAATACAGGGGGAAAGATCCATAACACTGATTTGAACAATGATGTTTTTTACATGACTTTGAAAGCACAGGCAATAAAAGCAAAAATATACAAATAGATTGCATCAAACTAAAAAACTCCTGCATAGCAAAGGAAACAAGAGTGAAGGGACAATTGAAAGAATGGGAGAAAATATTTGCAAACCATACACCTGATAAGGAGTTAACATACCAAATATATAAGGATCTCAAACAACTCGATAGTAAAAAAACAAATAACTCAATTTAAAAAATGGGCAAAGAATGTGAATAGACATTTCTCAAAAGAAGGCATATAAGTGACCAACAGGTATACTAAAAAATGCCCAATGTCATGAATCATCAGAAAAAATGCAAATTAAAACCCCAATGAGATATCACCTCACACCTCGTAGAATGGCCATTATTGAAAGAGGAAGGATAACAAGTGTTAGAGAGGATGTGGAGAAAAGGGAAGCCTTGTACACTGTTGGTAGGAATGTAAATTAGTGCAATCATCATAGAAAACAATATGGAGCTTACTCGAAAATTAAGAATAAAACAACTATCCAGCAATCCCCCTACTGGGTATATTTCCAAAGGAAATGAAATCAGTATGTCAAAGACCTATCGGCACTCTCATGTTCATTGCAGCATTATTCATAATAGTTAAGATATAGAATCAATCTAAGTGTCCATAGCTGATGAATGGATAAAGAATATATAAACTATATATACAGTGGAATACTATTTAGCCATTAGAAAGAATGAAATCCTGTCATTTGTGACAACATGGATGAATGAATCTGGAGGACATTATGTTTAGCGGAATAAGCCAGACACAGAAAGACAAATATTGCATGATCTCATTCATGTGGAATGTAAAAAGGCTGATGTCATAGAAGCAGAGAGTACAACAGTGATTACCAAAGATGGGTAGGGTAGTAGTAAGGAAAAGAGGTTGGGGATAGGTCGGTCAATGGGTACAAAGTTACAATTAGGAAGAGTAAGTTTGGTGTTCTATTGCACAGTAGAGTGACTATAGTTAAGAATAATGTATATTTCAAAATAACTATTATAGAAGAGAGGATTTTGAGTGTTCTAACTTCAAAGAAATGATAAATGTTTCAGGTAATGGATATGCTAATTACCCTGATTTGATCATTATTATTTTTTATTTATTTATTTTTTATTTTTATTTTTATTTTTTTTTCCCATTTATTTATTTTATTGTATTTTAGGTTTGGGGGTACATGTGAAGAACATGCAAAATTGTTGCATAGGAACCCACATGGCAGTGTGATTTGCTGCCTTCCTCCCCATCACCTACATGTGGCATTTC
>NW_016107391.1:819338-822103 GCF_001604975.1 Cebus imitator
TAAGCAAGTTCAGCAAAGTCTCAGGATACAAAATCAATGTGCAAAAATCACATGCATTCCTGTACACAAATAACGGACTTAAAGAGAGCCAAATCAAGAACAAAATTCCATTCACAATTGCCACAAAGAAAATAAAATACCTAGGAATACAACTAACAAGGAATGTAAAGGACCTCTTCAAGGAGAACTACAAGACACTGCTCAACGAAATAAGAGAGGACACAAACTGATTTGATCATTATGCAATGTGTATACATATATAGAAACATCAGATTGTAGCCCATAAATATGTACAAGTATATGTCAATTAGAATAATAAAAGTAATAAAATATATAGTTACTTCCAGGGAGGAGAAAATATGGTATATATTCATGGCATACCACACAGCCTTAAAAAAACAAGAAAATCCTGTTATTTATGACAGGAAAAACAAGTAAGATAAGGCAATATACCATTTGTTGAAAGGACTTGTTCTTTTTATTGCATTATCTTACATCTTTGTAAAAAATCAGTTGACCATAAATATGTGGGCTTCATTCTGGACTCCATTCCTTTGATCTATATGTTTATCCTTTCACTAAAAGTAGATTGTCTTGATATTGTAGCTTTATAAGTTTGAAAATCAGCTGTGAAATCCTCCAACCTTGTTCTACTTGTAAAAATTGCTTTGGCTATTTTAGGTCATTTAAAGTTTCATATAAATTTTAGAATCTACTTTTCAATGTCTACAAATAATTCCACTGGGATTTTTATTAGAAACGTATTTAAAATATCAATCAATTTAGGGGAGATTTGGTATGTTAACAATACTAAGTCATCAGATCGTATTAACATATAAACGTCCATTTACTCGGGTCTTTAATTCTTTCAGCATGCTCTGTAGTTTTAAGTATTTGAAAGTTTTTTGCAATACTATTATGTATTTTATGGTTTAAAAAATTCTATTGTAAATGGATTTTAAACAGATTTTTAATTTGCAAATAGAGACTATTTCTTCCTTTCCAATATTTGTATTTATTTATTTATTTATTTTGCCATTATAATGGCTAGGACTTCCAGTACAATATAAATGGAAGTGGTGAGAGCAGACATTCTTGCCTTATCCCTGATCTTAGGAGAAAAGTGTTTCACATTTTACTATTAAGTGTCTGCTAGTCATAGGTTTTTCACAAATGCTTCATTAAGTTGAAGAAGTACCCTTTTCTTTCTAGTTTGCTCAGGGTTTATCATGATACATTGTTTTATTTTGTCAAATGCTTTTTAAATCTATTGAAATGAGCATATGATTTTCCTTTATTTTACTAATATGTTGGATTACACTAACTGATTTTTGAATGTTGGAAAAAACCTTGCATTCTTAGGGTAAATCCCACTTAGTCATGATGTATTATCTTTTCAAATATAGTTAGATTTAATTTGTTAGTATTTTGGTAAATATTTTTTCATCTGTGTTTATGTAGAATATCTGTGAATAATTTTGTAAAGAATATCTTTTCTTCTTGGGGTGTAATGTTTTAATTAGGTTTTAGTATTTCTAACCTAATAAAATGACTTAGGAGGTGTTCCTTCCTCTATTTTCTGAAAAGTTGTGTAATATTGGTGTTATTTCTTCCTTGAGTGAAACATTCTGTGCCAGGGGTTTTCTTTTAGGGAAAGTTTCTGATAATAAATTCAATTTCTTTCATAGACTTTCTATTAAAATGAAATATTATTTATATTTTTTCATGCTCTGTCAATTTTGTTGTATTTTTTAAATGATTTGTCAGTTTCATTCAATTTACCATATTTGTTGGCACAAAGTTGTTAATAAAATTCTCTCATCTTTTAATATCTGTGTAATCTGTAGTGATAACATCTCTTTCATTTTTGATTTTGGTGATTTGTGTTCTATCCTCTTTTTTTCTTGATGAGTCTACCTAAGAATGCATCAATTTTGTTGATTTTTTGCCAGCTTTTGGCTTTGTTGATATGTTTTCTATTGTTTGTCTGTTTTCTATTTCATTAATTTCTGCTTTTGTCTGTATTATTTGCCTTCTTATATTACTTTGGGTTTACTTTGCTCTCTTTTAGATTTTAAGTGGATTCTTAGGTAACTGATTTTAGACATTTCTTCTAATATAAAAAATTAAAGCCACAAATTTATTAGCATAAACTGCTTTATTTGCATTTTACAGATTTTTATACGTGATGCTTTCATTTTTATTCATTTAAAAGTATGTTCTAATTTCCATTATGATTTATCCTTTCATCCATTCATTACCTAGGAGTGTGTTCAAGTTTACAAATATTTTTGGTTTTCCTAGCTATCTTGTTGCTTTTTATTTCTAATCTAATTTTCTTTTGGTCAGAGAACATACTCTGCATGACTTCAGTCTTTTAAAATCTGTTTAGACTTGTTTTGTGGCCCAGCCACAGTCTATCTTGATGAACATATAAAATGCACTTGAAAAGAATGTATATTCTGTAATTGTTGGATGTAATTATTTATAAATATAAATTATTGTTATCCAGATTTTCTGTGTCTTTACTTTTTTGTCTAGTTGTTCTATCAATTGCTCAGAAAGCAGTGTTAAAAACCATCTATCGCCGGGCGCGGTGGCTCAAGCCTGTAATCCCAGCACTTTGGGAGGCCGAGGTGGGTGGATCACGAAGTCAAGAGATCGAGACCATCCTGGTCAACATGGTGAAACCCCGTCTCTACTAAAAATACAAAAAATTAGCTGGGCATGGTGGCAAGTGCCTGTAATCCCAGCTACTCAGGAGG
>NW_016107391.1:822218-903541 GCF_001604975.1 Cebus imitator
GTCTCAAAAAAAAAAAAAAAAACAAAAAAACCAGCTATCATCATTGTGTTTATCTCTTTGTATCCATTTTTGCTTCATATAATTTGAGGCCCTGTTATTAGGTATGCACATTTATATATTTATTTATATATAAATATATCTAATTGTATATTTATTTATATATAAGTATTATTTTTATATATAATAATTTCCTGATTACTGAGTCTTTTATCATTGTAAAATAAAATATCTCTTTGTTGCTGGTTATACTTTTTTCTTTAAGTAGCTTTTGTGTGATATTAATGTGGCCATTCTAGTCTCATGCTTTCTGTTTTCATGGCACATTCCTTTTTATTCCTTTTACTTTTTGTTGCTTTAAAGTATGCCCTTGTAGAAGCATATTGTCGGATCTTGCTGTTTTACCCATTTTGATAATATCTGTCTTTTAATTGAAGTGTTTAGCCCATTCACATTAGTGTAATAATTGATATGTTTAGATTTGTGCCCTTCAATATATTATTTGCTTTCTATTTGTCCCCTCTGATTTTGTTCTTCTGTCCCCCTGATCTACTGTCTTTTAAATTATTTGGGTATTCCTCAGAATCCCTTTTAATTTTTAGATATGCCTATTTTTGGATTTTTAAAATTTGCATTTTTAGTGGTTGCTATAAGGATTACAGTGTACATACTTAACTTTGCTCAGTCCACTTAGAGTTAATAGTGTACCACCTTTATAAAATATAGAAAAGTTACAACCATATAAGACTGTTAATTCTTCCTATGCCATTGCTTATGCTATAGTTTTCATTTGTATTAAGTCTCATACAATACAAACCTCGCAAGACACAGTTGTAATTTTTGTTTAGGCAGTCACTATGTACTTTAGAGAATTAAGAAGGAAAAAATAGTCAGCTCTGTTTATCTAGTCATTTATTTACCATTTCCAATGCCTTTATTTTGTTCCTAAAGAGCCGAGTTTCTCCATAATGTCTTTTTCCTTCAACCTGAAAAATTTTATTAGCACTTTTTGTAATGCATATATGCTGCAGTAATTCATCTTAGTTTTCCTTTATCTGAACATCTATTTATCTTGCATTTTGAATGATATAGAATTCTGGGGTTTTGACAGATTTTATTTTCTTCTTCATTAAAAAAATGTTACTCTACTGTATTCTAATGCCCATAGTTTCTGATGAGAAGTATATAGTCATTTAAGTCATTATTTCTTGTGTACAATATGATTGTTTTTGTTGCTCTTGCATGGCTGGGGGACACTTATTTTAAGATTTTCTACTTATCTTTGGCTTAGAAGTTTGACCATGATGTGCTCATTTATGCTTTTCTTTATTTTTATCCTGTTTCAGGTTGGCTGAGTTTATCAAACATGTAAATGTATATTGTTAACCAAATTTGACAAATTTTTGTTCTTTATATCCTTAAATTTTTTAATCCTAATTTCTCTCTCTCTTTTCTGTACTCCAATTATATGCATATGGTACTTTTAAAATGTTGTGTGGTTTTATCATAGTAGGGTTAAAGTTTGGTCCTTTTAGACTATACATTTCTTTTATATTCTTGTATATTCTATATTGTTCCATAGGTCTCTAAGGCTCTATTTCAGTCCTTTTTCTTTTCTGCAGATTGGATCATTTCTATTGATCTATTTTCAGATTCATTGACTTTTGCCTCTTTTATCTGCATATTTTGACTAAGTTCAGGCAGTGAGTTTTAATTTCAGAGATTATATTTTTATTGCTAAAATTTCCATTGGCTCTTTTATATTTTCCTTTCTGATAAGATTTCCTTTATTTCCATTTCTCACCAGCATGTTTTCCTTTATCTTATTATTATTATTGTTTTTGAGACAAACTCTCACTCTGTCACCCAGGCTGGAGTGCAGAGGTGTGATCTTGTCTCAGTGCAACCTCTGCCTCCCAAGTTCAAGCAATTCTCCTGTCTCAGCTTCCCAAGTAGCTGGGACTACAGGCACGCACCAACACGCCTAGCTAATTTTTGTATTTTTAGTAGAGACAACGTTTCGCCATTTTGGTCAGGCTGGTCCCAAACTCCTGACTTCGTGATCCACCTGCCTCGGCCTCCCAATGTGCTGGGATAACAGGTGTGAGCCATCATGCCCGGCCTCCTTTATCTTATTGAATATCATTATAGTAGCTACTTTAAAGTCCTTTTCCGCTAATTCCCACATCTGTGTCATCTCAGGTTTGCATTCTTGATGATCTTTACCTTTAAGAATGCTTCACATTTTTCTGGTATTTCATATTAAGTAATTTTGATTATATTCTGATATTATTAATGTGTTATTTTTGAGATTCATCATTCTGTTTGTATTAGTCCATTCTTGCACTGCTATAAAGAAATACCCAAGACTGGATAACTTATAAAGAAAAGAAATTTAATTGGCTCACAATTCTCCAGGCTGTAGGAAGCATGATGCTGGCCATCTGCTTGGCTTCTGGGAAGGCCTCAAGAATTACGCAGAAGGCAAAGAGGAAGCAGGCTCACCTTACATGGCTGGAGCAGGAGCAAGGGAGGGGACAATTGCTACACACTTTTAAACACCCAGATCTCACGAGATCTCTCTCAGTGTTATGAGAATGGCACCAAGGAGGAAACCTGCCCCATGATCTAATCACCTCGCACCAGGCCCTGCCTCCAAAATTGGGGATTACAATGTGACATGAGCTTTGGGTGGGGACACAGATCCAAATCATGTCAGTCTGCCACTGCCCCCACCACCCCCAAAATCTCATGATGTTCTTACATTGCAAAATACAATTTTCCCTTCCCAACAGTCCCTCAGAGTCTTAACTCATTCCAGCATTAAGTCAAAAGTCTCTTCTGCCTGTGAACCTGTAAAATAAAAAACAAGTTAGTTACTCCTAATATACAGTGGGGGTACAGGCATTGGGTACATATTCCTGTTCCAAAAGGGCGAAATCAGCCAAAAGAAAGGGCTACAGACCCCATGCAAGTCCAAAGCCAGTAGGGCAGTTATTAAATCTTAAAGCTTCAAAATAATCTTCATTGACTCCATGTCTCACATCCAGGACACACTGTTTTGTGAGGAATGAGCTCCCAAGGCCTTGGGAAGCTTCACTCCTGTGGCTTTGTGGGGTTCAGCCCCTGCAGCTGCTCTCACGGGCTGGTGTTGAGTGCCTGCAGCTTTTCTAGCCACAGGGTGCAAGCTGCTGATGGATTCCCATTTTGGGGTCTTGAGAGTGGTGGCCCTCTTCTCACAGTTCCACTAGGCAGTGCCCCAGTGGGGACTCTGTGTGGGGGCTCCAACCCCACATTTCCTCTCAGCACTGCCCTAGTAGAGGTTCTCTATGAGGGCTCCACTCCTGCAGCAGGCTCTGCCTCGACATTCAGGCTTTTCCATACATCCTCTTAAATCTAGATAGAGGTGCCCAAGGCTTAACTCTTGCATTCTGTGTACCCACAGACTTGACATCATGTGGAAGCCACCAAGGCTTATAGCTTGCACCCTCTGAAGCCATGGCTTGAGCTGTACCTGGGCCCCTTTTAGCTATGGCTGGAGCTGGAGCGCCTGGAATGCAGGGAGCAGTGTCCTGAGGCTGTGCAGGGTGGCAGGGCCCTGGGCCTGGCCCACCAAACCATTCTTTCGTCCTAGGCCTGAGATGCAAGGGGCTGATGCAAAGGTCTCTGAAATGCCTGGGAGGCCTTTTTTCCATTGTCCTGGATATCAGCACTTGACTCCTTTTTACTTATGCAAATTTTTCCAGCCTACTTGGATACCTCCTCTGAAAAGGGCTTTTCTTTTCTACCACATGGCCAGGCTGCAAATTTTCCAAACTTTTATGCTCTGCTTCCCCTTTAAATATCAGTTCTGATTTTAGGTCATTTCTTTGCTCACACATATGAGCATAGGCTGTTAGAAGTAGCCATGCCACATCTTGAACACATTGCTCCTTAGAAATTTCTTCTGCCAGAGGTGGATGAACTGAGGTCAGGAGTTCAAGACCAGCCTGGCCAACATGGTGAAACCCCATCTCTACTAAAAATACAACAAATTAGCCAGGTATGGTGGCTGGCACCTGCAATCCCAGTTTCTTGGGAGGCTGAGGCAGGAGAATCTCTTGAATCTGGGAGGCAGAGGTTGCAGTGAGCCAAGATTGCCCCATTGGATTCCAGCCTGGGCAACAAGAGTGAAACTCTATCTCAGAAAAAAAAAAAAAAAAAAAAAAGGAAATTTCTTCTGCCCTATACCCTAACTCTAAAGGTCACTCTCAAGTTCCAAGTTCCATAATAGATCCCTACAGCAGGGGCATAATACAGCCAGGCTCTTTGCTAAAGCATAGGGAAAGTGACCTTTGCCCCAGTTCCCAATAAGTTCCACATGTCCATCTGAGACCTCCTCAGCCTGAACTTCTTTTTCTATTTCACTATCAGCATTCTGGTCACAATCATTCAAATAGTCTCTAGGAAGTTCCAAGCTCTCCCTCATCTTTCTGTCTTCTTCTGAGCTCTCCACACTATTCCAACCTGTGCCTGTTACCTAGTTCCAAAGTCACTTTCACATTTTCTGGATCTTTGTAGCAATGCCCTACTCTCAGTATCAATTTTCTGTATTAGTCTGTTCTCACACTGCTATAAAAATACCTGAGACTGTGTATTTTTGTACGCACCTGTATTTTGTAATTTTGTGTTTTTCAAATATTAAACCAGTTGTAATGGTAAAAAAAAAAATACCTGAGACTGGGTAATTTAGAAAGAAAAGAGGTTTAATTGGCTCACATTTCTGCATGCTGTACAGGAAGCATGATGCCAGCCATCTGCTTGGCTTCTTGGGGAGGCCTCAGGAAACTTACAATCATGGTGTAAGGCAAAGGGAAAGCAGGCTTGTCTTACGTGGTAGGAGCAAGAGAGAGAGAAGGGGGAGGTGGTATACACTTTTAAACAACAAGATCTCATAAGAACTCTCTCACTATTATGAGAACAGCACTAAGGGGGAAATCTACCCCCATGATCCAATCACCTCTCACCAGGCCCCACCTCCAACACTGGGGATTACAATTTGACATGAGATTTGGGCAGGGACACAGATTGAAACCATATCACTGTTATATTCCTATGAAGGGTCTTGATGTTTTTTGTTTTAGTAGAGAATAAACTTCATTAGACTAAAAATGCAAAATCTCTCTTGCTTCTGCTGGGTAGCAGTTCAAACTTCAGTTTAGTTCTTTTAGCTTTAGCCTTTGCTCTTTATATGTGATTCAGGGGACAGCAGAGATGTAGGAAGAATTTAATCATAGAATTTAGGGGCTCGCCTTCTTTTGTTCTGTGCACTCAAGGATTCCCTACCCCTCTCAGTTGTGGATTACAGTGCTGTTGCTCCTGGCTCCTTCCCCTTGTCCCTCAAGTTGGGGAAACTAGGGCTTATCTGTCAGAGTTTTAGCTTCCTCATCATATGTCACAACCTTGATCTGCCATTAGGCCAAAGCAACAAAAACAGGAAACTCACTTCATGCTGATTCCTTTCTCCAAGTTTTAGCATCCTCCTCCTCAAAAACTGCCTGCTTTTGTTTATTCTCCGGAGTCCTCAGGTATTTACTTTACGTATTTTGGCCAGAGGTAACAGTTGTTATCTCTGGAAGGGTCTGTTAATTATGAGCTTACTTAGATTTACTAGACTGAGCCTTAAACATTGTGTTTTGAAATTTTTGCTTAAACATTATATTTATCCAATAATTAAATTTAACATTTATTGTATTGTATTGTATTTTAATTTATTTTTTCTTCAGCTTTTAAGTTCTGAGTTACATGTGCAAGTTGTGTAGGTTTGTTACACAGGTAAATGTGTGCCATGGTGGTTTGCTGCACAGATCAACCCATCACCTAGGTATTAAGCCTAGCATCTATTAGGTATTCTTCCAGATGCTCTCCCTCCCATTGCTCCCCGGACAGACCCCAGTGCATGTTGTTCTCCTCCATATGTCCATGTGTACTTATCATTCAGCTCCCACACATAAGTGGGAACATGTAGTGTTCGGTTTTCTGTTACTGCATTATTATGCTGAGGATAATGACTTCCAGCTTCATCCATGTCACTGCAAAGGATGAGATCTTGTTCCTTTCAATGGATGCATAGTATTCCATGGTTTATATGTACCACATTTTCTTTATCCGGTCTATCATTGATGGACATTTGGGTTGATCCCATGTCTTTGCTATTGTGAATACTGCTGCAATGTACATGCACATGCATGTATTTTTATAATAGAATGATTTATATTCCTTTGGGATTGCTGGGTCAAATTGTATTTCTTTCTCTAGATCTTTGAGGAATTGCTAAACCGTCTTCCACAATGATTGAATTAATGTACACTCCCACCAACAATGTAAAAGTGTTTCTTTTTTTCCATCTGTTGTTTCTGGACTTTTTAATAATTGCCATTCTGACTGATATGAAAAGATATCTCATTGCGGTTTTGATTTGCATTTCTCTTATTATCAGTGATGTTCAGTTTTTTTTTCCACATGTTTCTTGGCCACATTAATGTCTTCTTTTGAGAAGTGTCTGTTCATGTGCTTTGCCCACTTTTTAATGGGCTTGTTTTTTTCTTGTAAATTTGTTTAAGTTCCTTGTAGTCTCTGGATATTAGACCTTTGTCAGATGGATGGACTACAAAATTTTTCTCCCATTCCGTGGGTTGTCTGTTCACTCTGATGATAGTTTTTTTTTTGGTTGTGCAGAAAAGCTCTTTAATTTAATTAGATCCCATTTGTCAATTTTTGCTTTTGTTGAAATTGTTTAGGCACTTTTGTCATGAAATCTTTGCCCATGCCTGTGTCCTGAATGGCATGACCTAGATTTTCTTCTAGGGTTTTCGTGGTTTTATACTTTTATGAATTAAGTCTTCAACTCATCTTGAGTTAATTTTTATATAAGATGTAAGTAAGGGGTCCAGTTTGAATTTTCTGTATATGGCTAGCCAATTTTCCCAGCACCATTTATTAAATAGGGAATCTTTTCCCCATTGCTTGTTTTCGTCAGATTTGTTTAAGATCAGATGGCTCTGGCGTGCGGTGTTATTTCTGAGTCCTCTATTCTGTTCCATTGTTCTTTGTGTCTGTTTTTGTACCAGTACCATGCTGTTTTGGTTACTGTAGCCTTGTGGTATATATGAAGTCAAGTAGCATGATGTCTCCAACTTTGTTCTTTTTGCTTAGGATTGTCTTGGCTATAAAGGCTTTTTCTTGGTTCCATATTAATATGGTTTGGCTGCATCCCCACCCAAATCTTACCTTGAATTGTAGTTCCCACAATCCCCACATGTTGTGGAAAGGAGGTAATTGAATCCTGGGGATGGTTATCCCATGCTGTTCTCATGATAGTGAGTGAGTTCTCACGAGATTTGATAGCTTTATAAGGGGCTTTTCCCTTTTCACTTGGCACTTCTCCTTCCTGCCACCATATGAAGAAAGATGTGTTTGCTTTCTTTTCTGCCATGATTGTAAGTTTTCTGAGGTCTCCCCAGCCATGCTGAACTGTGAGTCAATTAAACCTCTTCTTTTATAAATTACCCGGTCTCAGGCAGTTCTTCATAGCAGTGTGAGAACAGACTAATACACATATGAATTTTAACACAGTTTTTTTGAAATCTGTGATGAATGTCAATGGAAGTTTAATGGGAGTACCATTGAATCTATAAATTACTTTGAGCAGTATGGCCACAATATTGATTCTTCCTATCCATAATTATGTAATGTTTCTCCATTTGTTTGTGTCCACTGTGATTTATTTGAACAGTGGTTTGTCGTTGTCCTTAAAGAGGTCCTTCACTTCCCTTGTTAGTTGTATTCATACTTATTTTATTTTCTTTGTAGCAATTGTGAATGGGAGTTCATTCATAGTTTGGCTCTCTGCTTGCCTGTTATTTGTGTATTGGAATGCTAACAATTTTTGCACATTGATTTTGTATCCTGAGACTTTGCTGAAGTTGCTTATCTGCTTAAGAAGCTTTTGGGCTGAGACCATGAGGTTTTCTGAAAATAGGTTCATGCATCTGCAAACAAAGATAATTTGTTTTTCTCTCCTCCTATTTGAATACCTTTATTTCTTTCTCTTGCCTAATTGCCCTAGCCAGAACTTCCAATACTATGTTGAATAAGAGTGGTGAAAGAGGGCGTCCTTGTCTTGTGCTGGTTTTCAAGGGGAATGCTTCTAGGTTTTGTCCATTCAGTATGGTATTGGCTGTGGGTTTGTCATAAGGCTCTTATTAGTTTGAGGTATGTTCCTTCAATACCTAGTTTGTTGAGGATTTTTAACATGAAGGGATGCTGAATTTTATCGAAGGCCTTTCTGCATCTATTGAGATAATCATGTGGGTTTTGTCTATTGTTCTGTTTATGTGATGAGTTACATTTATTGATTTGTGTATGTTGAACCAGCCTTGTATCCCAGGGATGAAGCCACTTGGTTATGATGAATAAGCTTTTTAATGTGCTACTGGATTTGGTTTGCCAGTATCTTAGTAAGGATTTTTGCACTGAGGCTCATCAGGGATATCAGCCTGAGGTTTTTTTTTGTTGTTGTATCTCTGCCAGATGTTGGTATCAAGGTGATGCTCGCCTTATAAATGAGTTAGGGAGGAGTCTCTCCTTTCCCATTGTTTGGAAGAGTTTCAGAAGAATTGGAACCGGCTCCTCTTTGTACCTCTCGTAGAACTCAGCTGTAAATCTGTCTGGTCCTACCTAGGCTTTTGTTGGTTGGTGGGCTATTTATTATTGCTTCAATTTTAAATTTAATATTTTAAAATCTTGAGTTAAATGGTTGAATGAATGTGTGGAGAGTTAGATATCAATGAATGCATATTCTTAAAGGTATAAACTTTAACCCTGCTGGATATAGGATAAAACTTACATGAAAACACTACACTGAATCAGTCAATTTAAGTAAAATAAATTCAAGGAGGTGGTCTGAATTTCTCAGTGAGCATTTAGATATTTATGGGAGTCACATAAAATAAATTATAAATGTGACTAAGGGCTTTTTATTAAAGAAAATGAAATATTGCTGTAGACATGACTCTGTGTGTTTCTTTACTACACTATGAACTAAGAATTTTGGAGGCAAATCATAAGTATATAAATTGGCTTACTGATTACTGATTGGGAAGATAAATAGCTAACAAAAATTTGGGAAAGCATTTTGGCATGTCTACCTAAAATTTAAATATGCAAGCACTAGTCCCCCCTTACCTACACTTTCACTTTCAGCAGTTTAGGAAAATAGCTGAGCACAGTACAGTAAGATATTGAGAGAGAGAGACCACATTCATATAACTTTTATTATCATAAATTGTTATAATTATCCAAATTTATTGTTAATTATTGTTGGTAATCTTTTACTGTGCCTAATTTATAAGTTAAACTTTATCATGGGTACATGTATGTATAGGAAAAAACATGGTATATATAGAATTCAGTGTTACCCTTGGTTTCAAGCATTCAGTGAGAATCTTAGAAAGTATCTTCTGTGGAAAAGGAGGGACTATTGTACTTTTACCAAAGCACTTCCCATAATAAACACACAGACGTATACATGCACACACTTTCACAAATACACTTAAATATTCAATCATGGAGTAAAAATTAATTATGAAATATCTAGACAATGACTATTATGTAGGTTTTTTTTTTTTTTTTTTGAGACGGAGTTTCGCTCTTGTTGCCCAGGCTGGAGTGCAATGGCGCGATATCGGCTCACCGCAACCTCCGCCTCCTGGGTTCAGGCAATTCTCCTGCCTCAGCCTCCTGAGTAGCCGGGACTACAGGCACGCGCCACCATGCCCAGCTAATTTTTTGTATTTTTAGTGGAGACGGGGTTTCACCATGTTGACCAGGATGGTCTCGATCTCTTGACCTCGTGATCCACCCGCCTCGGCCTCCCAAAGTGCTGGGATTACAGGCCTGAGCCACCACGCCCGGCTTATGTAGCTTTTATTAGGAAAGAAGCAGAATTACATCTACTGATGTGAAAAGATATTCATCATATATATTAAGTAAAAATTAGGTTCATCAGATATGTAAAGTAAAAAAAGTCACAATTTAAGAGAAAGTGTTGATTGATTTGAGAGTTTGTATATTTTTTTTTCCTATTTTGTGCTGAAAAGCTGAAGTTGGCATCAACCAGGGCATATTGTTATATATGCATCAAGCTAAATAATTTTTAGATCTTTAAGACTATTAATAAGTGATGCTGTATAAATAGAATCAGTGCCAGATTTTTTGTTTCAATTCTATCAGCCAAGTATAGTATGCTTTCTTTGGTTGTGATAGAAAAAAGAGAAAAAAAAAGCACAGAAGCAAAAAGTAAAGTTGTACAATAGTGTGTAAAGTGTGGTTACATTTTGGTAAAATGTGTTGGTGTGTATATCTATATAGCATAGTCAAAAGCCTGGAGTGATATATAATTACCTGTTACTGGTCTAGTCTACAAGGGAATTAGTTTTTAAAGAACTTTCACTTTCCTTGCTTTTAACAATTCTGAACAAATTTAATTTGGTATAAGAAGTATATATTTTAAATGTTGTTGAAGCTAGTTAAAATAAAGAAAAGATAAAAAAGTAAATAAATCACAGGAAGTTCACAGTCTGACTTTATCAGGATTGTTGCTATTTTCTTAACAGGTCATCAAACATTATTACTGACCCTTGGAAAGAATGACTTTCGATCATTTGAAAATCTCGTTTATTCTTCAACTCCTGCTAGCTCAAAAAGCACTAAATCCACATAGCCTAGGAGGCATGGCTGTCCAATATATCCTATGTGTACATTGATTTATGAACGAATAAATGTTTCATACATAGTTGAAATTTTAAATGAGCTTATGATAATTGGGTGAGAGGAATACTAGTCCAGCTTGAGAGTACTGCAAAAAACCAGTCACAGAAGGCTATGATGAAATTTTAATTATAAAGGATATTGAATATCCTAGAGTGACAACTCTGCTATAATAGATGTAACACTGAATTGGAAAGAGAGAAAGTGAGATTTTTACCTACTTCTGTTTGAAATCAGCTTTCTATTTCTAGCAAATTATCAAACCATTCCAGTGTCTTTGATTCACTGGGTTTATTAAAGAATTGGCCAATAAATATATAATAGATATAGAAAAGTCTGCCTGAGCATGGTGGCTCACACCTGTAATAATAGTGTATTGACTGTTATAATTGTTCTATTTTATTATTAGTTATTGTTGTTAATCTTTTACTGTGCATAATTTATAAAATAACTTCAACATGGGTATGCATGTATAGGAAAAAATGTAGTATATATAGTATTCAATATTATCCCTGGTTTCGGACATTCAGTAGGGGTCTGAAGGTGGGTGAGGTGAGCCCATTCTGGGAGGCTGAAGTGGGCAGATTGCTTGAGCCCAGGAGTTCAGGACCAGCCTAGGCAATATGGTGAAATGCTGTCTCTACGATAAATGCAAAAATTATCTGGGCGTGGTAGTGCATGACTGTAGTCCCAGCTACCCAGGAGGCTGAGGTGGGAACATCACTGAACCCAGTGGTTGAGGCTACAGTAAGCTGTGATCATACTACTGCACTCCAGGGGGACGACTGAGTGAGATCCTGTCTCAAAAAAAGTCACAAATTAAGATAAAGTGTTGACTGATCCGAGAGCTTGCATATTTTTTTTCTATTTTGTGCTGGAAAGCTGAAGTTGGCATCAACCAAGGCATATTGTTACATATGCATCAAACTAAATAATTTTAAGATTTTTAAGACCATTAATTCACAGATGCTGTATAAATAGAATCAGTACTAGATTTTTTGTTTCAATTCTATCAGCCAAGTATAGTATGCTTTCCTTGCTTGTGATAGAAAAAAGAAAAAACACAGAAGCAAAATTGAAGAATTTGTAAATCATTTCTAAATAACCTTAATAAAATGAGCTTTGAAAGGGAAAATTTTTAGATAACATTATCTCATCAAAATGCCTTAAAGTGTATTTTAATATTCAGTAAAAATAGTGTATATTGACATGGCTAATTTAGAGGATTTATATTTTACCCACATTATGATGTATTATGCCTGTAACTGCTAAAGGAATTATGTAACAAAATCTATCAAAGAATACATGAGTGGGATTTATATCAGAAAAATCAAAGCAATTTGTAAAGCACCATTACTTAGGCAGAATATCGTAGGTAGGAGGAGGATGGTACTGAAGGAAGTTGGGATATGAAGTATAAATCTATTTTGCATCATGATTTTGCTAAGTCTGGCCGTCTATTATAAAAGCATGTACAGAAGATTCTATTGAAACTTGTAGTTTGTGAGAACAATAGTATTCCTTGTGAAATACGTAGATATTAATAGCTTGAGACTGATAATATGATTCTTAAGTTAGGGGTTGCATGTGTAGTGGCCAGGTGTTATTTCAGAATCTCAAGAAACAGAACCATGGTAAAAAGAAGCTTCCTGGAGCTTCTGATAAATTCTTTCACCTTTTTGGGACCCAGTTTCTTCATCAGTACCAACCTCATTAGGGTCCTTTGAGGAATACATGAGGTTAGATATGTGCTGAAATAATATGCCAACTCTTAAGTGCCACAGCATTAGGATGCAAGGGGGCTAGTGCCCAAAAAGTCAATAATTACTTGATACTCTATGTATCTGAATGGATAATTTTGAGAATTAATCCTGACACAGAGGTGCAGGTTTGTTTGTTAGTTCCAAGCAGCAAATATAATGGGCATAGAAAAAAGAAACCGTGGCCTGCATATAGACTGAGCATAGGAAAACAGTTCAAATTCAAGGTACTTCAACACTATCTAACATATTTTTGAAATGTATTTTTTAAACCCCTATCCAAATCAATGAATGGTTTGGCTAAAATCTGCTTGGGAACGAGGATGTTCTTTAGTGCCAAGTACCCATCTTATTTTAGTCTGTGGCTAAAATCTGAAGAGTTACAGAAGAGAAGTGGGACCAAACAAGGTTTTCTATTAAAATAAGAGGCCCCAAGTGATGAATGGAAACTTGGAACAGGTTTAATGGCAACTATAAACCAGAAATTAGCTGCAATGCACACTTATGAATTTTGGGGCATATCTTGAGTTTCAGATAGAAAATTGCTGCTAAGTTTAGTGAATTAGAAACATAGTGTAACCTAGGCAGTTGCAATTCTTGTTCCAAAAATGCTCAACTTGCTGCTGGACTGGCATGGACACTTGGTACCTCCTTGTTTTGAGTCATTAATAAAATGTTGACTGGGATAAGACTAAGAGTGGTTCCCTGTAGTCCCCCATTATAATTCTCCTTTTAAGTTGAAGTATTCCATTAATAAATACTTTTTGGAATGTTATTTAAACAATTAAAAAATCACCTAACTACAGTGTCTTGCAGCTACCTTTCTTTATCTTGTCCACATGAGTATATTGGGAGACTTTGTTTAATGTTTCCATGAATTCTAGATGAACTGTTCCTGCAGCATTTCTTTTTTAAAAATTTTCTTTTGATATATTACATTTATTTTGGCAATGATTCTAGCAACTAAAATCTAAAATGCCCATATGAAAAACAATCTTAAGTCTATGTGGTTAGTTTGAAGTTACCAGTTTTTAATTAAGCCAAAGTAGTCCTTGGTATGAATGCCTTCATTTCTAAGTGTTCATAAACAATCGCTTTAGTAATACTAGAGTTTTGAAGGAATTTATATCAAGCTCAATGGCACTTTTTAAAAGATAGGAAATTGGATTCTCTAGTTACATCTGTAAGTTCTTTCAGTGCCTTGGAAGGTCATTTATTTGGCCACAGATACTTACGTATATCACTTTTATGTCTCCTATCTCTTTATTGATCTTGAGGTTCAAGTTTCACTTAACCATTTTCTTCAATGAAAAAGAAAGAATTTTATACTTTAAAAATACTTTAATATTCTATGATTCTTTAATATTCTCAATTGAGAATACTTATAGAGAAGTAAAGCTCCCCCAATACTGACTAGTTTGATTTTATCTGTTAATATTATACAATCTACCCTAAACCTTTAGCCTATCTCTCTCTTTTTATTGTTACTTATCCAAAGATGGCTTGAATCTCTTTGTTTATTTATTTTATTATATTTTTTATTTTTTTGAGATGGAGTCTCACTCTGTTGCCCAGGCTGGAGTGCAATGGCGCCATCTCAGCTGACTGCAACCTCTGCCTCCCAGGTTCAAGTGATTCTCCTGCCTCAGCCTCCCAAGTAGCTGGGAGTACAGGCTCATGCCACTGTGCCCAGCTAATTTTTGTATTTTTATTAGAGATGGGGTTTCACCATCTTGGTCAGGCTGGTTTCAAACTCCTGACCTCATGATCCACCCACCTCAGATTCCCAAAGTGCTGGGATTACAGGGGTGAGCCACCGTGCCCGGCTCTCTTTGTTTATTTTAAGCAATTTTCAGACACCTCAGCCAACTATCAATAATATATTAGTTTTTTAGAACTAAAAACTTAGAGGATCTCCCCCTAAAAGCCAATTGTTAATACCAAATATTTGACTGATATATTTCTTCTGGAGGAAGGGAGATGTGAAAAAGTTTATCCACCAAAACTTTTGTCATCTTCCCATCCACTGAATGTTTTATCTGTAAATAATGCTATAATCATATTGGAAAGTATTTTTCTTCTGGGGAATGCATGAAGATCAGGAATCCTATTTGTTTTTTAACAAGATGGCATTTTAAAAAACTACTTTGGACAACACTAAACATTAGAGGTGACCATTTGTCTCTCTCTTTTATTATATAAGTTGGGCTCAGTTTGTAGAGCAACATAGATACATAAATTAAAACATGAAAACTAGATCCTTCCCTATTTGACAGATATTCTTATAATGACCATCCCCAAAGCTGATCAAACTAATGAGCATGTATTTTTGTCCTGTGGCCAAAAGACTCCAGATTGTTTGGTTTCCAAAAGTAAAATGGTCTGTAATGGTGTTAATAATAGAGAAAGAATAATTTATGCGAATTAGGAGAGTTTACTGAGTGCCAACATTTTCCCCATAGGTTTAATTCTGTTGTATTGTAATTGGTTTTGCTCCTATGCCCTGTGATCTCATGATAGATGTATTTAACAAAGAAGAAATCCATAGTAAAACCATTTCAGATTCTCAACCTCCTCTTCATAAGATATGCCCTATCTATATACAGAAAAGGGCTATAGCAGCTTTTCTTGAATTTACTAAAAATAAGCTCTGAAGAAAATGAAGCAATAAACATTTATTGAAAGTCTATAAGGGTTTCTACATTGTGAAGGAGACAGAAATATAAGACATGTCTCCTGCTTTTCGGTTGCTTATAATTAAAGAGATGTTAAAGTATTTGGATGAATTTAAAAAATGACACATGTCAGCTTACAGAGATATGCTGTAGACTGTAAAAATGAAATTAAAAAAAAAAAACCACGTGTTTAGAATCGACACTGTTTCATGGATTAGGTAGGTTTTCACCTGGACCTTGAAATGTATATAAGATTTTTTTATTTTTTGAGACGGAGTTTCACTTTTGTTGCCCAGACTGGAGTACAATGGCGCAATCTTGGCTCACTGCAGCCTCGCCTCCCAGGTTCAAGAGATTCTCCTGCCTTAGCCTCCCGAGTAGCTGGGATTACATGCAGGAGCCACCATACCTGGCTAATTTTGTATTTTTAGTACAGACTGGATTTCTCTATGTTTGTCAGGCTGGTCTCGAACTCCCGACCTCAGGTGATCCGCCCACCTTGGCCTCCCAAAGCTCTGGCATTATAGGCGTGAGCCACCTTACTCAGCCGTATATAAGATTTTAAAAGGAAGAGAGAAAATAAGATACTGTTTGTATTAGAATTACACGGGTAAATTTGTAAATTTAGTTCTTTTCGAAGAACACTAATTGAGCACCTGTGCTAAGCTCCATACTGGGTGCTGTAGATTACAGCACGTTTAGGAACTAACTTCATATTCTGTTGCTAAAGTATTTCTATGTATCCTAAAAAGGTAAATCTCTTGTGAGGAAACAAATCCCTTGAAGGAGTTCTCATAACAGAAGTCCCATTTCCTTGGTGATATAAAAAGGGGCTGTTTTTTTCTCAAAATGTGATATAGCTCCAGAAGTAATTGGGAAAGCTTAACTTTGTTGTATACTCATCTTCCCTATCATCACTGATTTCCTACATGGCCTAGTTACATGTGCTTATCTGTGTTTGATACCTAAAGGGCCATGTTACATGTAAGGCTGCCAACTAAGGTGTTATCCTATGATAAAATATTGTTGCATTCATGACAACAGCAACAACAATAATATACTTATTAGTTACTGTGCAAATTGCTTTACATACATTTTCTCATGTAATCATAATGATAACCCTATGAGTGTTGCTTACTATTGTTTTCCTTAATTAAAATGAGTAAAATGAAGCTTAGATTAAGTAACATATCCGAAACCACACAGTTAGTCATTGGCAGCGGTGTGACTGACTCCAAAGTCTGTGCTTCTAATTACTGTGTTCTTCTACTTTTTAATAGGGAGTTCTTGAAGGTCCAAGGAAAGGAATGCATAATGGTGTGGTCAAGGCATTAGCATTAATATTTGTAGAAAGGGTAATTAACAACAGTTTGAGCAATCACATTCTAACAACTAGTAAGTTGGCAGAAGCCTGAGTATAATAGTGTGAGGAACAAAATCATTATAGTGCCAAACAGAGTACACCATCTCTTCAGTACAATGTTTTTCAAAAGGAGGCTGATTGTGTTGGCTCTATGTTTGCCTCCTCAATAATTAAGGCAGTAAATATTAGTTGGAGCTTCCAATACCTAACGGGCCTAAAACAGCAAAATGGACAACCTGGCATGTGTCCTTGCTGGAAGATGACAAGAGTGCTGAAAGGAGAATCCAGGTTTTTCTCCTGAGACATGACACTTGGGGGCTTCCATTAAAAAATCACCAAGTCTCTGTCACTGTATTCTCTTCCTTAAGTGCCTATGATGTTTTCACAGTCACAGGTCTATGCCTGGTCAACACACAGTGGCCAGGTCTGTAAGCTGTGGGCAGAGATGGCAGCGACTCGGAGGGCTGGGAGCAGATGATGGGAGGAAAGATCATTTTTTCTGACAACTTACAACTTGATTCCACTTATAAGCCATCTATTTTCAGAAATAAGTAATGGGTGAGGACATAGGCCAGGTCCACAGTTTGTGCACTTGAGAGATTAAGGCCTCACAGATCAAATTACCACAGCAAACTGAGACAGAATTATTGTAGGGATATTTGGGGAGGATGCAGAGAAAAGAGGAAGAAGGCAGAGACCCAAGAAAGGAGACAGGAATAGATTTTGATGAAAATTACTTCCTACTCTGTACCCTTGAGGGAACAAAGAGGACAAATAAGAAGCAGGAGTGATAGAGGGAAGCTGGGTGTTTCTCCGGAATAAAACTGGGTAGGTAGTGGAGCATTGTTAGTGAGTGTGCTAGGGATTAGGGATGTGCTAGTTCAGGCCTTTGAACTCTGGGGGTCAGGATCACAACCTTGGCTCCTTTAACCATCCCCGCTAGGGGGGAAGCATGCCAAATGTCAGGTCTCACTCTGACTTTGTTCCACTCCATAGCTAGAAAATGACCCATAGAGGAAGATATACGGATGAGAGGATACTAGGAGATAAGGAAGAGAAAGACATTTTAGTGAGTGCTACTTGCACATGAGCCAATAGATTTCAAATTCCTGTGGAAGAAATGTGAGGACTTGGGAAGAGTGAATATTCATTGCCTCTGAGCAGCAGAGGCAATGACACAGCTTGGAAAGATTTCCTCTGATCCTTCTGCCTTCTTCACTGAAGAGAATTTGTTGTCTCTGCGTTGCCTCTGTTGCAGTACAAGAGGAATCTTAGGGGCACAAAAGAACAGAAGTCTAAGGAGTCTTATATTTAAGGAAGAGAAGCTGCAGCCATTGAAATTGCTGGTTATTGTAAGATGAATCCCAGACTTCCACGTTTTGCTTAACGACAGCAGATTTTTTTTTTTTTTTTTTTAAACTGCAAAGCATTAATGGAATCCAAATTCCAGCCTGGCTTAGGAGATCAACAGTAACTCTCTTGATTTAACGGTTTTGCAGACTCTTGAAGACATTGTTATCCATTAAAGAAAAAATTTTAAATCACTCTTGAAAGAAAGCGTCTTGTATGATAAATAAAAAAGATTTGAAGCAAGATTCGAAAAAGCTTGAGGGAAGAATCTCTTTAAAAATTTTACCAGATTTTCTCCGCTATCGTCAAAATGGATCAAATTTTACCAGATTTTCTCCACTATAGTCAAAATGGATCAAATAACAGATTTGCCTACAGCTTCATGGAGATTTTTTAAAATAGAGCATTTTAAACATTCAAATATTGGTTATTTGCCAAGGCACACACTGAAAGTAAGGGCCACTTGGCCGGGAGCAGAATTGAGTCTTGGATTCCAGGTTGCTGATTTTAGTCTTGCTCCTGGAAAGAGGGCAGCTTTTGCCATTCCCCTCCTTTTGCCCCAGGAGTTGAGCACTTTCTGCAGTACTTAAGAGTGTCCAGGGAAGATGTAGGGGTCAGGTGAATAGTTCCCACCGCCAGTAACCCCAGAGCGCCGCCCCCTGCGTTGTTTCCTTTTCATGTTAGAGCCGCCGCCCGGGTGCCCATACTTAGTCAAGGCCCCTCCGTTTATTTTCCTGAATTGCGCTTGGAAATCTTTTCTTCTGGGGAGCTCATGGCCAGACTTCTAGGGACTTGACTGCTTTTCCCAGACTAATCTCCTTAAAGACCCGTTAAGCAGGCGAGAGACCGTGGAGACTGGATGAACAGGACAGTGGGGGTAGGGAGAAAGGGAGTGGCCGTGTCCCTGCGGTCCGCTGGGATCCGGCAGGTCCAGGATGAAGGATATGGGGCTGGAGAGGCTGAGCAGTCCGGGTTCGCTGTCTGCCACTTCGGCACGGAATCAGAGCCTGACTTGCTGAGCCCTCCTCCCCCTCCCCCTCCCCCTCCCCCTCCGTCTCCCCTTCTGCTTCCTTTTCCCTCCCTCTGGAGCGGTAGCGGCAGCAGCAGCAGGAAGCCAAGCGGGGTTGAGCGACTCGGAGGCGAGCAGAGGAGCTGAAATATGGGAAGTCAGCGAGGGCGGCGGGGCCAGGAGCCCTTGGGAGGGCCTACGGAGGGAGCGGCTCCAGGCGTTTGCTAGCGCGTGAGCGGTGGGGGAGTGGGCGCAGGGTGGCACGAGCGGAGGCGGGGCCCGGGCGTGGAGCACGGCTGGGGAAGCTGCCGCCTCCGGCCCTCTGCCCGGCTGCCTCCGCCGCGGCCCGTGGCTATGGAGCAGGCGGGCACCAGACCTGCGGCGACAGAGCATCCACGGCTCCGGCGGCCCATGCCCTGGCTGCTGCTACTGCCTCTTCTCCTCCTGCTGCTGCTAGCGGGCCCAGTGGCCTCCCAGCTGCGTTACTCGGTGCCAGAGGAGCAGGCACCCGGCGCGCTCGTGGGCAACGTGGCTCGCGCGCTGGGGCTCGAGTTGCGGCGCTTGGGGCCGGGTTGCTTGCGCATCAACCATCTGGGTGCGCCCAGTCCGCGCTACCTGGAGCTGGACCTGACTAGTGGAGCGCTCTTCGTCAACGAGCGCATTGATCGGGAGGCGCTGTGTGAGCAGCGGCCTCGCTGCCTGCTCAGCTTGGAAGTGCTGGCGCACAATCCCGTGGCGGTGAGCGCCGTTGAGGTGGAAATATTGGACATCAACGACAACTCACCGCGTTTCCCGCGGCCCAACTACCAGCTTCAGGTAAGCGAATCGGTGGCGCCTGGAGCGCGCTTTCACATAGAGAGTGCGCAGGACCCCGACGTGGGCGCCAACTCGGTGCAGACCTACGAGCTCAGCCCCAGCGAGCACTTCGAGCTGGACCTTAAGCCCCTGCAGGAGAACAGTAAAGTGCTTGAGCTGGTGCTACGTAAGGGCCTAGACCGGGAGCAGGCAGCCTTGCACCACTTGGTTCTCACAGCCGTGGATGGGGGCATCCCAGCCCGCTCGGGTACGGCACAGATCTCTGTGCGTGTCCTGGACACTAACGACAACTCTCCTGCCTTCGACCAGTCCACTTACCGCGTCCAGCTACGGGAGGACTCACCCCCCGGCACATTGGTGGTGAAGCTGAATGCCTCAGACCCGGATGAGGGCTCCAATGGTGAGCTCAGGTACTCCTTGAGCAGCTACACGTCGGACCGGGAGAGACAGCTCTTCAGCATAGATGCCAGTACTGGGGAAGTGCGAGTAATTGGGGGGCTGGATTATGAGGAAGCCTCCTCCTACCAGATCTATGTGCAGGCGACTGACCGGGGTCCAGTGCCCATGGCAGGTCACTGCAAGGTGCTGGTGGACATCGTGGACGTGAATGATAATGCCCCAGAGGTGGTGCTCACAGACCTGTATAGTCCAGTGCCTGAGAATGCTACACCCAACACCATTGTGGCCGTTCTCAGTGTCAATGACCAAGACTCAGGCCCCAACCGGAAAGTGAGCCTGGGTCTGGAGGCCACACTGCCTTTCCGACTGAATGGCTTTGGAAACTCCTATACCCTGGTGGTGAGTGGCTCGCTGGACCGAGAGCGGGTGGCTGTCTATAACATCACGGTGACAGCCACTGATGGGGGAATACCACAGCTTACATCCCAGCGGACACTGAAGGTTGAGATTTCTGACATCAATGATAATCCACCAAGCTTCCTGGAGGACTCCTATTCCATCTATATCCAGGAGAACAATTTGCCAGGTGTGTTGCTCTGTACTGTGCAAGCCACAGACCCAGATGAAAAGGAGAATGCAGAGGTGACTTACTCCCTTCTGGAGAGGGAGATCCAAGGGCTGCCAGTCACCTCCTATGTCTCCATTAACAGTGCCAGTGGCAGCCTTTATGCTGTCAACTCCTTTGACTATGAGAAGTTTCGGGAGTTCTTTGTGACTGTGGAGGCTCAGGACAAGGGGAGCCCACCACTGAGCAGCACTGTGACTGCCAACGTGTATGTGGTGGACATGAATGACCATGCCCCTCACATTCTGTACCCTACCTCAACCAATTCATCAGCAGCCTTTGAGATGGTGCCTCGAACTGCCCCTGCTGGCTACCTGGTCACCAAAGTCATAGCCATGGACTCAGACTCTGGGCAAAATGCTTGGCTTTTTTACCATCTAGCCCAGACTTCTGACCTGGACCTCTTTAAAGTAGAGCTGCACACAGGAGAAATTAGGACTACCAGGAAGATAGGAGATGAGAGTGGTACCACTTTCAACCTGACCGTGGTGGTCCGAGATAATGGAGAGCCATCACTATCAGCCTCTGTGGCCATTACAGTTGCTGTGGTGGATAGGGTTTCCAAAATCCTCCCTGACACTCAGAGACATGTTAAGAGCCCTCGGACATACTCTGAAATTACCCTTTATCTAATAATAGCATTAAGCACAGTGTCTTTTATATTTCTTTTGACAATCATCATTTTGAGCATCATCAAGTGTTACCACTACACCGCGTATGGCACTGCATGCTGTGGAGGCTTCTGTGGAGTAAGGGAGAGGTCTCCTGCAGAACTTTACAAACAGGCCAACAACAATATTGATGCCAGGATACCACATGGCCTCAAAGTGCAGCCTCACTTCATTGAAGTTCGAGGGAATGGCTCCCTCACCAAGACCTACTGCTACAAGGCCTGTCTGACAGCAGGCTCAGGGAGTGACACTTTCATGTTTTACAATACAGGGGCCCAGACAGGACCAGGGCCTTCGGGAGCCCAAGCATCAGTGACTGACAGCAGGAACCTCACAGGCCAAAGTGGTCAGAGTGCTGGGAACCTGATTATTCTCAAAAACGAGGCTGTTCCTCAAAATGAGGTGAGGTAATGGTCAGGGGGTCTTCTACAAACTCATGCATGTGTCACACATCCCCCAATATCCTGTGATTGGCCTTATTGAGTCATTAACAGTGACAAGAGTTATTTGATAAACTGAGTATGTGTGTGTGTGTGTGTGTGTGTGTATATATAATCTGAAATTTGATCATAATCTGCTGTTTCCTCTCTAGAAAAATAGCACTAAAGAATTGTTTTATTTTTCATTTTCAGAGACATGAAGACTTGTCCATAACATTGTTTGAGAAGTGAGGATTAGTCTTAATATTTAATGCTAAGAGACAGATTTGTAGAGTAACAGAACAGGCCTTGGAATAAGGATTATGTTTTAGGGAGTAATGTTATGAGACTCAAGAAGAAATGGCCTCTGCTGTATCATCTACAGGGAAATTTTTCTTTTGAATTCCTATAGGAGTGATGTTTCTTAAAAAACCCTGAGACCTCTAGGGGCTGTCATAGTCACCACTATATGCTGTCTCTGTTTATACTCTGGACTGTCCATCATGGAAATTATCTAATTAATATTTCTGGTAATTGCACTGAACCTATGTGATAGAATCCTCTGGAAATTCATGTCACAGGTAATAAAGCTGTAGTAGTTAGATATCATACTGAAGCTAAAGTTTGCTTTGGCTGTATGATGTGGCAACTGTTCTGTAGGGGGCTGTCAGAGGGGGTAGATGATGGTAAGGCAGAGAGATTAAGTACCAATTTGTCTTGTTGGGCCAGGGAGGTATTAGAATGAGTGGATTAGGGGTGTGGGGGGATGATGAACACCAGGACAAGCTGGGATTGGGAGGAAGAGAAGGGAAAAAGAATTTTTCCAATAGCCACCTTTCTGGGTATACTCTGAATTCATTGTAAGAGGATTTCCCTGCATTTAGCTTAAATGCAGTCTGTAATCTTCTGATTTTCTGTTGACAGTTCCTATGGTTTTGATGAGATGTAAAGTAGCCTTTTCAAGTTCTTCATGTCTTTAAGTTTAATGACAGTACTTCCGAAAGATACATTCATTTTATGGATCTAAAATTTGATTTGCAATAGCTTCAAAAGGCTGGTTTGGAAAGCGGATGGCTTACCCTACAGTAAGGTGTACCAGCAGGTGTTAGTATATGCACTAGTTTTGAGGTTTAAGTAGGCCAGCTTGTTCATTATGAAGAATGTACATAAATTATTAGAAAGTACATGAATATGTGGGTGTGTTTGTGTTGTGTGTTTGTCTCTATATGTATGCTTGAAAAATAGAGGTATGGTTTGTGATACTTAAAACTTGGATTTCAAAAGCCAAAATTTTGTGTCATAAATAATGATGAATTGTTGTCTTTCCAAATAATTACTTTGTAGAAAGGGCTTTTAGAACTACCTACACAATGTTTGAACAATATTTGTCTCTCCCCTATTTTTTGCAATATATTTTTATTGACATATTGCTGTATTTTTAGTAATGTCCATATTGTCACATTTCAAGTTCATGATAATCTTGAGGAATGTAATGCACAGTCGGAAAAGTTTCCACTCCTGGTTGAGAGTAGATTTTCTTATGGACATTTCAGATAGATTTATTCATTTATTAGAAGTCCTGATGTTAGTCAATGCTGAATAACCACAGGAGGCAGATTGCAGATTAAGAAAAAACAGTGCGGTGGGGTGGGGGGGAATCAAAGAGTTTTCAGAATTCTTTAGATCGTAGCATTTGAAAGCATGTAAAAGGGTTTAACTTTCAATAAGGTTGCTGTAGGCATTTGCTTAACAAATTCCTGTGAAGCCCTTTGGGACTGGGGTGGGCTGCAGGTGGTGAAGAGGCGTGAACAACTCAGGCCAGGCTCAGCTTTGCCACCAGCTGTAAGCCAGAAGCTCAGAGGGATGACACTGTTACCCTCCCTCTCCTGACTCAAAGCTTGGGGCAATTTGATACATGAACTATTTCTGTCTTACACTGACCTGTATGTTAATATGTACTTTGGTACACAAACGTTTAATCTAGGGAGAAAATTATGTCGGAAAGTGCTTACTTTTGGGAGATTTTGCCAGGAGAGTACATGATTTTAATAAAAGCAAATTTCTGCCAGGTACTTTTGGAAATCCAGTGAGGAGCAGCAAGATCTACAGCTTCAGAAATTTTTGCAATTACAGGGATGGAGTGAGTCACATTGTTATAGTATGCCAAGATGGGAACAAAAGTCACTCAATTCTGAAAGTCATTACCAGATCAACCTGTTAAATTCCCATGCTGGGGTTTCTTTTTTTTCTACCTAGTGACTACAGATGGCAGGAAAGTCCTGGGTACAATTAATACCATGTGCCTACATTAAAAGTAGATGGGAATTAGAGAGGAAGAGTTAGGGAATTTGTACTCACTAACCACCCTGCTACATAGATACATGGATATCACATATTTACATGCACATATATCACATATTATTGAGTCTTGACTATTATTCAAGATTATTCGATATATTGAATATATGTGATTTCATTACCTGCAAGTCATGCATTAAACAAATATTCATTAACATCTATCATATGAGTAAATAAGCTCAGGGAGGTTAGGTAATATTCACCGTCACATTGCTAGTGTTATTTTAAGTGGTATTCATCTGACTCCAAAAACTTTTTTCAGTAGACAGAAGTTCCAATGTTTATATTCCCTTTGATATGGGATATTCAGGCATTTAAGCTATTACCTAATTCACCTAGTCATATATATTAACTGCTTTTGGAAAAAGAGTAATTCCTTGCATAGAGGCAGGTAACAAATGGGAATACCAGTGAGTTACTACTATTTTTTTTTTTTTTTTTTTGAAATGGAGTATTGTTTTGTCTCCCAGGCCGGAGTACAATGGCATGAATATGGCTTACTGCAGCCTTGACCTCCTGGGCTCAAGCAATCCTCCCACCTCAGCCTCCCAAGTAGCTTGGACCATAGGTGTGTGCCACCGTGTCCGCCTAGTTTTTTTTTTTTTAAGATATGGGGTCTCACTATGTTGCACATGCTGTTAATATGTTTGTATTTGTTTATTTGCTTCACTATTGGCAAAGCCTGTTAAGATCTTTTATTTCTGTTATTTCACGATTTTTCTCTTGTTGCTTATTAAACAACAGAATTTAACCCCAGGCTCTAATCTGTTAGTAGATTTTACCCCATAGTGAGCTTATTTCATGAATCACTTGTGCAGCGAGGATTCTGAAGTAACTATTTTGCAATGGGGCAGAATTTCTCTTTGGAAATTTTGAACTTGATACTGAATGTGGTTGGCGCTCCCTTCAGAGTCTCCATAATAAGAAACTAAATCTTAAGGTAGATTCTGTGCATTTGTGGTCCTGGCGGTGTGATTGCTAATGAGTCACTTTGAGTACTCTGGTAGATTTGTCCAACAGCGTCTCAGTAGGCCCAGTTGGCACAACGTGGAAATTACAAAAGACTGGCAGAGATGTGTTAAGTTTGCATTCACTTCCACTTATTTTAAAGCAATTTGTAGTCACCAAACCTTCAGTTATTTCTGCCACTATGTGTGCATATTCACCCCAATTCCAGATATAACGAGCTGAAAGAGTTAATTCTTCTTTCAGTGGCACCTATTTTTATTTCCCCCAGCGCTGACTTTTCTACCTGGTGACTCTATCCTGGAACAGAGTTTACACTCAGCATAAAGTGACATGGTAGTGAATTTATAAAAATTGCAGAATGGTCAGAATAGACTAAGAATAGACTAATATCTATGAACTTCGACTTTTTCATCCTCTCATAGTCACTTTATAATGGCTGGGGCTGTTTTATTTTGCAAATTTCATGTTGGTTATAGGACTGTTCTTCTGAGTAAAAGTTTATCTTCTTTGGTCTGATAATACAATAATTTATTTAAATTATCTCCTTTGATTTTTCTATGGATTGCTGAACCAGATGGAATTATGACTGAGCTCTTCTCTGTCTCTTTATCTTGTACACATTCTGACTGAAGAAGAAATCTATTTATTGTAGCTTGAATGTCATTGGCCTAATCTTTCCTTCTGACCCAGGAGTGAGCCATCACATGGGCATCTGGTCTACCTCAGAACACTCTGCAGGGTCACAGCCTGGCATATTATACATTGCCTATTGGCATGCCGTCTTGACAGACTAGCAAAGTCAGTTCTGAATATTTGCCTTGGTTGCCTACCAAGTTTTGCTCCCAATGAGAGGTCAGAATAATGTCAGTTTGAAAATGTTTGAGGAAGCATACCTGTCTCTAAACTCAGGGGTTGAGCTGCATCTGATGGCATTTTACGGGTGACTTTAAATGTGGCTTTTACAGAGCTTCACCTAGATCAATGTTGTGCCTATTATAATATGACTATAAATTTAGCTTATTCATGTGATAATATTTGGAGTAGTATAATCTATAACCATAACTTCAAAAATCAAAGGTCAAGAGGATTATTTGGCAGTGTTTTAAATCTGCTAACCTGAAAATTATACAAGAGTTTTTCTTTCAAGAATTTGAACTTGACAAACGCAAAGAAATATCTAACATTGCAAAGGTAAAGAGAAGTCTTACTTCCTTGGCACATAAGCAGCATCAGTTCCTTTTTGGCCTTCCAGGATCATAACTCTGGGCTCCAAGGAGGTCCAACTGTGAGTGAGAGAGTAGCTGCTGAGCTAGCAGGCTATGCATGCAGAGCTAAACAGACCTAGCACTTCCTGTTATACTGGAACCCATTAGGTATGTTCTAAAGTTATGTTACTTTTCTGCTCTATAAATTAGGATTTTAAATGACTATATTCAGAGGAAAATATTCCACCCAGAATTCTCAAATTTATTGGCTATTTATTCTGTTTTATTTTATTTTAGTTTTTTGAGACAGAGTTTTACTCTTGTTGCCCAGGCTGGAGTGCATGGTATGATTGTGGCTCACTGCAACTTCTGCCTCCCGGGTTCAAGTGATTCTCCTGCCTTGGCCTCCCAAGTAGCTGGGATTACAGGCATGTGCCACCATGCCTGGCTAATTTTGTATTTTTAGTAGAGATGGGGTTCCATCTTGTTGGTCAGACTGGTCTCCAACTCCTGACCTCAGGTGATCCAGCCACCTTGGCCTCCCAAAGTGCTGGGATTACAGGTGTGGGCCACCACACCCAGACCTCATTTTGATGTACTAGAAGACCAATATGCAACATAATGATTATTTTAAATGTTACATTCCCTTTTGCCTTAATGAACAACAGTCTATCTCTCTCTCTCCCTTTTTTTTAGGATTTGATATGTTTTATTAGAGCAAATTTTTAACAAAAGGTGGCTTTTATTTACAGAATTTAATGTGTGGGAACTGTTCAACCCACGTGGACTCAAGTAAGGATAACTGTTAAGCTTGCTAATGTATTTTCTTATTTTCAGTTTACCTATAAATTTTTTTGTTTGCTTCACATTCATAAAAACCCCAATATTGTAAATGACAAATCCTTCTATCCCTTAATTAAATATACAAACAGCTTGAAAAACATACAATTTAAATTGGTTTAATCTTGAAGTGTAATTCAATGATACTGAAAACTAAACATTTCAAGTCTTGTACCAAATAGTAAAATACTCAAAGGCCTTCAGGATCCTTGACTGATTTACATCAATAAGAGAAACTATCTTTGATGTGGTAGAAGATATGTGCTTATCTCCAATTACAGTTTCAAACCTGTTGGCCAACCCTGTCAGGGAGAGGCCACAAAGCCTCATCTTCTTTTGTAATTTCACTGTAGTCAATAATTCTCTTCAGTTCTTCCATCACACTCTTGTGCACATAGCCTCTTTTCTGTTCATGACATCATTTTTGTAATTGCTGTTGTTGGCATATCTAAGCTTCCCCTTGTGCCCTATGTAGTAACGGAGGTAGAAATCACCAGGCATAGCCATTTTTGTCCCTAGGAAGCCTGCTGAAAACCCAGCCAAGTATTGCCCAGCAAGGATAACTGTTAAGCCTGGCAGCAACCCTATATATCCCTTTTCTAATGCTTTGCAACAAATTATCACAAATAAGTAGTTTAAAACACCACATATTTGTTATCTCACAGTCCTGTACCACACGGGTGAGTTGTCTGCTCAGGTATTCTTAAGGCTGAAATGAACACAACTGGGCTGTGTTCTCTTTTGCAGGCTCTGAGGAAGAATATGCTTTCAATCTCATTCACATTATTGGCAGAATCCAGTTGCCTGGAGACTGAGATCTCTGTTTTCCTACTTACTATGGCCTGGGGTCAGTCTCAGTGCGTAGAGAACTGAGGACTCAGGACTCCTGTCCCATGGTCTGCTCCATCTTCAGGGCTGGCAATGGAGAATCTTCCCTCACATGGAATCCCTCTTATGGTTCAAATCTCTCCAACTCTGTCTCTGACCTCTAGACCCAGATTTAAAGAGCTCATATGATTATGTCAGTCCCATCCGGATGATCTTCCTTTCTTAAAGCCAACTGTGCTATATAACATAATGTAATCATGGGAATAAGATCCCTCACAGTCACAGTCTTGGAGAGATTATTCAGGGTGTATATATAGGGATCTTGGGGCCATCTTGGAATTCTGCCTATCAGTTTATATCAATGTTCACAAACTAGCACTATGAAAAATCTGCAGTGGATATATTCTTAATAGAGTCCTATTAGGACGGAAAAGGAGCTATTATATGCAGTCTCATGTCCCAGAGGGCAATTTATTGATGTCTTCTACATGGATTTCCACGTTAAGAAGATAGCTTATTATTTCATTGAGTAGTTGTGTAAGTTTATGAATAAAATATGGTATTTTAAACTTATTTTACTTTAAATCTTAGAAGAGGTGATTCATCCTTCTGTAGCTCAAATATTCTATGGTATAAATCACAAATAACACCATTACAAGATAAATTAAATCTTTTTATAATTTTAATAGGAACGCAAGTGTATTCTTATTCTTCAGTAATATACATCACTCATATGGACTACCTCATTGAATTTTTCCACATGTGAAGTTTTGTATTATTCTACCAGAAGACTAACCTTTGAAACAATAGGACATATTGGAGTTCTTCACCAATAGAAAGTAAGCATAGTCCAGGGAGGTACCATCCAAGTATTAAAGAAGTAAATAATCATAGTTATTTCAAGGCTTAACATATGTCTTACTGTGTCACATATATCAGTAGTCAACCTTTTAACTTGAATTTTTCTGAATTTAATCAAGTTCTGAATAAAACTCGTGTACATTTTATTACTTTTAATTTTGTATTGTTTTTAAAATACATCAATATCTGGGAAACTCAGAAGTAAAAAAGACAAAGAAGAAAAATATATGTTATTTCATGTAAATTTATTTAAAACACAGACTTTTGGCCTGGCATGGTGGCTTAGAAGTCTGTAATCCCCACATTTTGGGAGGCAGATCCGGGTGGATTGCCTGAGGTCAGGTGTTCAAGAGCAGCTTGGCCAACATGGTGAAACCCCATCTCTACTAAAAATACAAAAATTAGCCGGACACAGTGGTGGGTGCCTGTAATCCCACCTACTCAGGAGGCTGAGGCAGGAGAATTGCTTGAACCTGCAGGAAGCCGAGATTGCACCACTGCACACCAGCCTAAGCAACAGAGTAAGACCCTGTCTCAAAATAAATAAATAAATAGAAACAAATAAATAAAACACAGACTTTTGTGTTAAGGAGACCTAAGCATGACTGTCAGCTGAACTCAGCAATCAGGCAAGTAATTTAATCTCTCTAAAGTTCAGATTTCTCATTTTTGCAATTTAAGTACAATAATGTTGACTTTGCATTATAGTTCATTTATTTAAACACAGTTTAAAAACCTCTCAAATGCCAGAACCCGGCTAGACTCTGACTATATTGCTATGCATTTATGAATAGCTGAAGATATACATGTGTCTAATGAGCAAAACAGATACACTTTCATAGAGTTTACAAAGAATCAGGATAAATGCAATAGTATGTAATTAAGTGCAAAATCTAGTAGTATGAAGCTACTTAAAACATATTAAATGCTTTATTCCTTTCTTTTTCCCTGCCCAATCTTACTGCCATAGGAAATCTTGTAACTGTGATTCTGGCAAATGAATCTGAGAAGCATGTTGTTGCTGTGGACTAGTATAGAAAATAGCAGCATGACAAATTTAATGTGTCATTGGGAAAGAGAGATTGTATAATGAACCGAGTTTCCTGGTCAGTCCTGCTAAAACTGTGCCTTTCAGCAAAATGAATTTGGTGATTTCATTCCAAAGATCAAGTTGCAGCAATTTTCATCATGAATGTTACCCAATCATAGAAAAATTGGCAACATTTACTCAACAGATGTTACAGTTTTTCTTGAAGGAAGGTTCTCTCAGCTGACAAGCTAACGATAATGCTCCTGATGGAGAGGGGAGAGATGGTGGTGATGATTGATTAATAAAAAGTATTTCAGACACATTTCCAGGTTTATAAAATGATTTACAAATATTTTCTCTTGTTCCCTCTAACACCACTAGTAGAAAATGGAAACTCCTTTGATTTGTTCTGTAGATAATTTTATGCTACTTTATATGGAATGTCCATAGCATTGTGTGAACTTGAAAACCAAAGAGGAATCTTGCCCGCAGATTGGAAGAACAGAGAGAGTAGTTAGTGTGTAAGGACCATTGAGGTAAAATATCCCAGAGTTGTAACTTTTTCTGGGCCTTGACTTTGGCTAAATCTCTGAATATTGAATATCATGTAGCCATCTACAAATCTGTCTGAAAATTGAGATGGTGATGATTTCTCTCCTGGGTGTTATGAAGAAATGTGTTTATGAGATACTTTGCATCCCTTGAAGGAACTATATGAATGATAGGAATAAGAATTGTTGGCAATTTGGAATAGTCTATTGATGTTACTATGGTTTTGTTTCTACCAAATATGATAAATATAATGTAGAGGAAAATACAAAATACAACTTTTATCCCCCATTTTTCCATTCAACTATACCTCAATATTCAGTGGCAGGGCCACCTTACTCTCTACCCATGAAAGCGCATCTAGAGGAGTGTCACAAGTTTTTCACGGTAACATTTTTGCTTACTGATACAAGACAGGATGGTGACTGATAATGTCCCAGTGATTTCTGAGTAACTTTTAACCAGCGCATAATTTCCCCAACAGCCTTTAAGTCTTTAGGTATCCATATTTTTCTCTTTGTTCTCCCCCTTTAGACTGACAGTTTGTAGAAAGAGGGCAACAGATCTTTCCAATACACAACTGGTCCAAAATGAATCAGGTTTTTTTCTTAGATTTCAGCTACTCCCTGTTAAACAACCAGAGTTTAGTGAACAGTGATTCAGTGAGGAGGGAAAGCATTCAGAAAGGAGCAGGAACAAGTACAAATTTATGAAAGGGATTAGGTAGCAAAACAAGGTCAAACTCTGCAGTAGTTTCTTTTCCTCTCCCTAGTATCCCTCTTCAATCAGCAAAGAGGCTGTTATCAGTTTCTGGTGTTATGACTGGGCACATCTGCCCTGGGTCAAATATGCTGCAGTCTGCAAAGCCAGCAGCAGATTGCAGTCCTCTGCAGTCCAGCCAGGCCAGCAGAACTTGTGTAGCCATGTGCCCTGTTATAGCTATAATACTGAATTGGGAATGTTCCCTTAATGGTGCACTTGAGGGCAAAAGCAATGAAGCTTTTCCTGTCTCAAAATAGACTGTTCTTCCCCTAGTATTTTAAGAACACAGACGTGTATTGGGCAAGGCAAAGCCAAAGCTGGCCTTTACAAGATTATTAAATGTGGTCTTTCAGGATATCTGATCTGTGTGAGGACCCTGACGAACTAATTTTCTTCTAAAGTGCTATATGTATGTATAGATATCATCATAGAGTTACACAGGAAATGGCTCATTCAACACTTTTTTTAGATGCCTGGAAATATTTAGGGAATCATCGCTGGGAGAACATTGTCTTGTCATTTTAACAGAAAACTCTCTTTGTGATTTTACAGCCACGACAGCCCAATCCTGACTGGCGTTACTCTGCCTCCCTGAGAGCAGGCATGCACAGGTATGTATTTCCCTCCTCATTCACTCAGAAGTAACCTTACCTTAGTATGGCTCAGATAAACTGCATCTCCATAGGCCAGAAGCAACTGTCAAGACTAAAAAGCTTTAACTTTGCCAGAAAAATGCAATTATTTTGTCCCCATGTCTATTCCTTGAAAGATTGGAAGTGGTCAGGGCCAAATGCTTACCAAGTGCTGGCATCTATGAGTCCTCTGTAAAATCACAGAAACAGGCTGCTGTGTATTTTCTCCCATCAAAATTTCTACAGGGAAGTAATTTCAACCTCCTTCATCCCTCTCTACTTGTTTTCTTTCTCTCCTTTAAAAACTGTAATTAATACTGATGCTTTGAGGCTTGGGTACCTTGCGTACATGTTGTCTATCTTATTTTTCTATTTCACATTGATTATTACATCCTATTACCCACAATAATTGATTGCTATTCTTGTTCACGTTCACCCCTATTAGAGTCTCCTCATCTTTCCCATCTTGGTGCTATCTTATTGTCATCAATGACATAGGTTCTTCAGAGGATGAGCCATGTAAAGGGCATCTACTGGATATCTGGAGACCAAATGTAGCTTACTTGAAATTAACTTAGAGCAATAGCACTACCCTAAGAATCAGATTAAATATAATTTTGCTTTCCCTACTTTTTCTCTCTGATGGTAATTGATGAACTACCATTATTTCTGGAGGTGATCTAGTATCCATGCCATAAGGCCAAATAAAAGATTCATTATTTGTGAATGTTTTTGGAAACAAAATGGGAAGGACCAAGAAACAAGTGATCGCTATTATGAAAAGGATTTAATTTTAAAGAAGAAATAATCTTCAAACTTAAACACTTCAAAATATCTGGACAACTATCAAGTGAATATTCATCAAACCCAGATCAGTTCCTAAGGAGAAAGCCTACAAAGTAGGTGTAGAGTTAATGTAACATTAGTTTTAGTCCATTTAAAATGCATCAGATTGAAATAAATTAACATACTCTCAAGTATTACAAATGAGCAGAAGTCATTACATTGGGTGCTATTTCTGATTCAGAAGCAATCAGTGAAGGGTCGAAGATTAGTAGTTGGCTTGGTGAGATGTCACATTGGAACCTGAGTCATATTTAGGCCAGAAACACTCATGCAGATATCAGAATATTAGGTATCAGAAGAAATTCTTTGTATTTATTAGAGACAAACTTGTGCTTTTGCCTGCATCTGAGCTGTTGGTGGAGCCATGCTGTGGGTAAAAGCATGGTTTACAGTGTCAATTCTTTCTCTCTCAGTTGAACTAGTGCTTTGCTTGAAAAGTACCAAAGCTATGAGTTGTGCCTTAAAAACTACATTTGAAATAAAACATTAAAACATAACTTCCTTATCCCATTTTCTTTTTTTTTCTTTCTTTCTTTTTTTTTTTTTTTTATAAGATGGGGTTTCACCATCGTGGCCAGGCTGGTCTTGAACTCCTGACCTTAGGTGATCCACCCACCTCGGCCTCCCAAAGTGCTAGGATTACAGGCATGAGCCACCGCGCCTGGCCACCCTTATCCCATTTTCAAATTAAAAAAAAAAAAAAAAGCCAAATGTGCTCCTATTCAGGTTTCAGTTAAGATATTATGAGATTTTGGTAAGGTCAGAAATAAAAATCGAAATTAAAATGCCATTTCTTTTTTGCATTGTAATACATTGAACATATTGACTGAGTTGTGAACCTAAATAATACTTACCTTTTTCATATGTGTGCTTGGCTTCTTGGCCTTTCCAGTCTTAGATATCATGTAGCTATTCTTTAAAAAATGCTGCTTTGAGCTGAGCTGGCTCCAGAATACTTACACCTTCATGAATCTGATTGAGTTCACACAATTTGCTGGTAGAATCCAGGAACACTTGAAGGCTGTTAATATTTGGGAAACAATCAGGTAATTCCAGAGTATAGATGAAGGGTAGAATAGCAAAAGGTCAGAGTTTAATGAGTGGATTTCTACTAGATATGTTGTTTGAAGTCAAAGAGTGAGAAAATATTGAACTTATATGTTGCCTTCCCACTAGTTCAAGTTTGCCTGCTCTGTTGCCTCGTATAACCCCTTCAGTCAGTAGTCTAAATTTTATTTTAGAAATTTAACTTTCAAGATAAACACGTCTAGTTTAAAAGAGTCCTCTAGTCCAGGCATAGTGGCTTATACCTGTAATCCCAGCATTTTGGGAAGCTGAGGCAGGCATATCACTTGAGGTCAGGAGTTAAATACCAGCCTGGCCAATATGGTGAAATCATGTGTCTACTAAAATACAAACATGAGCTGAGCATAGTGGCAGTTGCCTGTAGTCCCAGCTACTTGGGAGGCTGAGGCAGGAGAATTGCTTGAACCTGGGAGGCGGAGGTTGCAGTGAGCTGAGATTGAGCCACTATGCTCCAGCCTGGGTGAAACAGTGAGACTTTGTCTCAAAAATAAAATAAAAGGGTCTTCTAATTTTGAGGATGGTTTTCTTGGACATTTTCTCTTAGGATCACACTTATTTCTTCCTTTCTTCCATCATTCATTCAGCATCCAACAAATATTTGAGAGATTAATATTTGTTAGTATTAGACATACACAAATGAATACTGTATCATATTTTCTTTCCCCTTGAACAATTTATGTTCTATCTCTTCTTGACTCTAAAGGTCTCCCAGTTTGTATCTCACTCCCAGCAGTGTTTTATGTTGAATTAATCTCTTCTGAACTGGGATCTGTGAGTGGTGGTGATCTGGTTTCTCTAGTCTCAGAAATACAGGGTGGGTCATCTATGCATAAGAGATGTAGAAAGAGTAAAACAGAAAATAAGGTTAAGAATTAATTGGATAACCAAATTGGAACAGTACTCCAATTATCAGCCAATACTTTTGGTGTGTTTTCCTCTTTAGAGTAGAGAACCCAGAAACAAGAGAACTGGCAAGAGAGGCTTGGGGCTTCTGAGAACAAGCCCTCCTCATCTGCTTCAGTGTTAAGATATTAAAATGGCTTAGTCCTCTGATGGGCTTCCTGTTAGATTTAGTGAGTGTCACGTGGCATTAATAAAAAACGAAATCGCCATTAAGATAGAACATGTGTATTACTGGAATAGTATAGCAGGCAGTAAGTAAGTCAGCAATGCTCCTGCAGTTTATGCAGGGTGACTGCTCAGCAGTAACTGCTTCAGTTCCAAGCATGAGCAGAATGTGTTAGCTGCAGCCCTGTCTTCATAGATGTAAGCAATTTCTGAGGGTGGAAGAAGAGCTGGGAAAGCATTTATGGTCTAACTGTTATCTGGGTCTGTGTGTTTACTCAGCTCTGTGCACCTTGAGGAGGCTGGCATTCTACGGGCTGGTCCAGGAGCACCTGATCAACAGTGGCCAACAGTATCCAGTGCAACACCAGGTAAAGAGTTGGGGTCTCTCCATTCTTTCTTGGGCTCTGCAAAGTGATCAGATGACTATTTTTGTAATATCAGGAATGTTTATGGCTCTTTTTTGAACAAAAACTTTTTGTTTTTCCCTTTTTTTTCCATACATACTTGATTTCCTTACATATGTGACTATTTTGATTTTATACCTAATGCTCTTCAGGAGTCGAAAAAGGATAACATAAGGAAAGTGTGTGTGCCCGCATGTGTGCTTGTGAGTGTATGAAGTTTTGGGGGGCTTGTTTGTTTGTTTGTTTAAATCAGGTACCTTTCAAATGCTTAGGCTATCCAAGCCATACAGAGAAGATCTGTGGCCTCATGTACAGCGATGACACTGTTAACAAAGATCTTTTGGTTGAAGACTATGGAAACCCACACAAAGTAGTAAGGAAAGAAAGACAAAAAGAAGGAAAGAAAGAAAGAAAAGAAAGGAAAGAAGGAAGGAAGGAAGGAAGGGAGGGAGGGAGGGAGGGAGGGAGGGAGCGAGGGAGGGGAGTGGAGGGAAGAGGAGGAGGGAGGGAGGAAAGAAAAGATGGAAGATGGTTTATCATGAAAGTGGAAAGTTATCAGAACCAAGGCATTATTTTATTTGAGTTCAAGTCAGACAAAGTCAATCTGCTTCTTTCTGCACATCAGCAACATTCTGCAGACTGACTTTTAGTGCCTTGGCATGCATGTTGCCAAACATGACCCCCTCACAATTTCTTAGTTTAGGGGGATAATAGGGACCATTTCCTAACCCAAAAGAGAATCTGCCAAGTTGTATAAAAAACCCAATGGCTGGGTGAGGATAGGAAAATTGCTTAAACTCACATTTCCTTAGTATCCTTATTCTTGCCCTATCACTAAAGCAGTGTTATATAATAGACACTGGGCTTTGGAGGCCCATTGCTATGGCAGTTTTTAGAGGGGAAAATTAAGTGTTGGTAGAGACCACAAATTGGGTTTGCTCCAATCCTCTATTAATAGAACAGCATGATGATAATAGTGGTTACTAATTATTAAGCCATAATATGCCTAGACACTGTGCCAAGTACATTGCATGTGTGGTCTCATTTGTTCCTTAAGTTAAGCTTGCAAGGGATTTATTATATCTATTCTACATGTGAGAAACTGGTGAGACGGAGAGATTAAGAAATGTACCCAAGTTCATGTAGCTTGTAAGTAGAGGGTAGGATTCAAATCCAAATGTGTTTAGATCCAAATCCAGGTATATCTAGCACTTATATTTGTAACATGGCTCGCTTGCAAAAATCCATTCAAATTCAAATACATATCTACATACATAAGAGATGACATAGAATGTGTGTATAAAAGGTTTTTTCCCCAAAATAATCAGATGCCTTTCAAATTATTATCTAAGTAATGTTCAGCTAAGGGCCCATTTTTGCTGACAACTCTAAGGGTGTTCATTGATTCTAATCAGTCAGGATTTGCTATTTATGGATGTTGCACAATTCAACTAAAAGTCACATTTGTCCAAAAAATATACAAGTTGAAGCAATTCATTAGAGAGCTAATATTGCCAGATGGCAAGGGGAAGAACATAAAATAGTTCATTGACAAATCTGTACCCTCGGTGCCAATGAGGAAGTGAAAATGATGGAGGAGAAAGTGGTTTTAGACTGCCAAGTGTTGCAGGATGAGGAGGCGTCTGGGAAGTGAGAACTTCCCAAAGAAGCCACATGAAATCATGACTTTATACCCTGCCTTTATTTCAGAGTTTTTCTTGTTCTTATGGAGGCATTGTAGGTCGACCTGGTGAGCCAAAAACTAACTTTGAATACATTCTCCCTCCCATTGGTTATGCTGGTTTGTGGTATTCCTAGGAAAACATGAAATAGGAACCATGTATTGATATTTCATGTATCTGGAAAAGTTCCTCTTTCAGATTCAAAAGATGTTAAGAACTTTTTTTTTTTTTTTAAACAGGGATAGAGAAGGGGATTTCCATTGTTCCCTTTCTTACTGTTCCAGCCCCTCATGTATACCCATTTCATCCAGGACTGTGCCTGGCTGCTGACGCATGAGGCACAGTCTTCTTGGACTGTGCTGGACAGAGCTTGTATCTTCCAACTACTCTGTGGTGATCTAACCATACTTTTCAACACATACCTCTGCATCAATGATGTAACGTTAAAGGGATTCTCTGCATTCTCTCCTGTCCTTCCGGTACTTATAGGCTTTTAGGACTCAATATATGTTCTGCACTGCTTGAAGGGAATATGGCATAATTAAGATTATGATTTAGAGTCAGATTTAAGTTGAATTCTAATCCCAAGCTTACTTGCTGGGTGAACATAGACAAACTTCCTGAATTCATGTTTTCTTTATTACCCTTTCTGTAAATTGGGTGTAGTAATAATAATAACATCTATTTTATTGAGTTACCATGAGCACTAAAGGAGAAAATAATAGCTGAGCATAGTGCTTGACATATAGTTAATAAATGTCTAATCTTCTTACTTGTTTTTTTCTGGACTACTTTTCTACCATCTATGATATAGCCTTGGCTGATAGCCTCGTGGCCAGAATTCAGTAGCTCTCATTTGCAGGCCAGATATAGACCCTCTGAAGTTATCTGGGTCATCCTGACATCTATACAATCCAGTCATCCCAACTGTCTTCCTGGAGATGGAGTGAGGAGGATTTATTAGTTGCTGCCTGAAGAAAAGGAAAATGCTCCAAAAAATCTGGTTGTTTCCAGACTCAAATAGAGCCTACCTTCCATTGATTCTGTTGCCCTTAAAACTTCATGGTGAAGGTGGAGTTGCTTCCAAGAGGCTTCTTTCTGGTGCCTAAGCCTCCTTATACTTGCATCCGAGCCCTTTCGGTGAACCAGCTGTGTATTGCTCGTCTCATCCCAACACTTGCAATGGCTGCATAAAGGAATTGAGGCCTGCCTTACACTGATCCTCATGCATGTGTGTTTCTTAAAGTTATTTTTCCTCCACTGATGAATTCTTTTGCTTTGTTACGAAGCTGTTCATTTATTTTCACAGTCTGCAAAAGCCTAAGATAAAGATGCCACACTCTGAAGGGATCAACAAGAGCATCACCAAGTGATGTTTTCTGCAGGATAAACAAGTCAGGCATTAAATTGGTTAATCCTGATTACTGGCCCCTTTCTCTAGCCTCCCCTCTGTGTGAGCAGACCTGGACCACAGGCTTTCTTATTTCCTTTCAGCTTCCCTCGAGACTGAGCCGAGAGAGAAAATTAGCTCAATCGTGAATGCAGGGAATACAGTTACAGCCTCTTCTTCAGAGGGTGGAATGCGTTTGGGGGGAGGGACATTAAAGGGCCAGTCACTGTGTTACAGCTGTTTTTAACTTCATGAATACGAATGCCCTGAAGAGATTTTAATGAATGCCCTCTTGTGAACAGTTCCTAGAGGCAATCCCAGAGGTTATGAAAGGACTGCCACTGCCTGTGAGGGAACTGGTCTGGCTTCAGTGTACCAGGCTGCTTTGTTATCTATTATTGGTTCTTCTAGCTCCTCTTTCTACATTTCATGGAATCTCAGGTCTTACCTAAGGCAACAGTACATTAATTTTAGAGTGGGAGATGTTCACTATTTTCAGAAGAGTTCAGAAGGTTTCAAAACACACAGCACTGCAGAAGATTACATTATAGCTTGTCAAGACCCCAGGGGATCTGGCACTAAACAGTGAAAGATTAATTAGGTAGGGGAAGCCACTCAGGCAATGACACTTAGTTAGAGAAACTTGGTTTAGACAATGGTGCTCAAAGGAGCAGCAATACCAACAATACCCAGAAACTTGTTAGCAATGCAAAATCTCCTGCCCTACCCTAGACTAATGAATCAGAAATTCTCATGCCGGACGCGGTGGCTCACGCCTGTAATCCCAGCACTTTGGGAGGCTGAGGCGGGTGGATCACGAGGTCAAAAGATCGAGACCATCCTGGTCAACACGGTGAAACCCCACCTCTACTAAAAACACAAAAATGACCTGGGCATGGTGGCAGGTGCCTGTAATCCCAGCTACTCAGGAGGCTGAGGCAGGAGAATCACTTGAACCCAGGAGGCAGAAGTTGCGGTGAGCTGAGATTGCACCACTGCACTCTAGCCTGGGAGACAGAGTGAGACTCCATCAAAAACAAACAAAAAACAAGGAAGGAAGGGAAGGAAGGAAAGGGAAGGGAAGGAGAAGGGAGTGGAGTGGAGGGGAGGGGAGGGAAGGAGCAAAGGAAGGAAGGCAAGGAGGGAGAAATTCTCAGGATGGGACTCAGCAATCTATGTTTTAACAAGCCTTCAATGTGATACCAGTCTACTCTAAAGTTTAATAATTGGTCTAAGGTAAATATTCCTGACGTCTTATATCATTACAGACTCAGAATCCATGCAAGAAAGGCATCTGTTTCCTGTTCTCGTAAGAAGCGGGCGCCTTTCCCCATGCCTGAGAGATAATTGTTAAGAGCTCAAGCCTGGGAGTTAGTGACCCTTTCTGAATTCTACCTCTGCCACTCATTAACTGTATGTTCCTGAGACCATTACTTAATGTTCCTGATTCTTAGTTTCATCCTCTATAAAATAGGGAGAATAGTGGTGTCTACCTTATAGGGTTGTTGTAAGACTTAGATGAGATAATGCACACATATATACAGAGTCTGAAGAACAATAAGGGTTTAGTAAACGGTAGCTATTTTTAAATGATTTTTCAAGGTATGAGTCTATCCTTCAGCTTCAAAATTTAGACCCAGGTTGTTCTGAGTATTCTATGTGGGAAGGATCTGCTATAAAGAAGATTTTTTTGAAAGTGCCTGTCTCTTCGTTTCCTTAGGGGATTGCTTTTGCTCTGATTTGCCATATCTATCTACTCTGTGGAAAATGGACACAGTTTATGTGCCCTAGTTTTATATGGGAATTTATATTCTTAATTGTCTCAAGGATTCCTACCTCTCTGACAAAACCAACTCCCCATGGAAAGACTCCATGGAGATTCCATCACTGAACCTTCCCCAGAAAGAAAGCATGATTCTTAGGAATCTATTTGGGAGCACTGTCAACATGAATTTTTCTGTTTCATGAGTGAGTGCGGCCTTGGGCCTTGTTGGAGAATTTAGAAAGCATGCTGTTCCACTAACCTGCTCAACCTCAACTTCTACCGTTGTCATAGCAATGACAGTCCTGGGAGGTGTATTCTCATTAGGAAAAAAAAAAGAGATCAGGGATCTATGTGAGCGGGGCAGCTTCTGCTCTCACCTGCCATCTGACAGCCCAGGAGTACCAGCTTGGCTTAGCTTTCTCTACCTGAGGAAAGTAAGTGCTTGTAAGGTGCACTTTTACTTTCTGGGAGTGTGAAGCTCATTGTGTCTGCTGGAGTTCTGTTTGCAGCTTATGATAAATAAAGAATTGTGTGTTTTGGATTGGCCTGAAGGGAGGAAACAAGGGTGTGGGAAGGGTAATTAGCATCCTCTGTCTAGGAGAAGCCATGAAGCTTACTTAAGTCTGCTGCCTCCATCCATTCATGACTTTCTGCATCTTCTTCTTGGGGAAACACTCTGCACCTTCCACTTTTAATGGTCATGTAAATAAAAGACTAGAATGGAGATTTCCTGGCTGGTTTTCTGAAATTAAACATTTTTATTTATGAATAGATTATAAGATAGTTTTTTCCCTAGATGCTCTGTATTGCCTTGCACCTCTCATTTGCCCCATAGTAATTCTTTTTTTTTTTTTTTTTTGAGATGGAGTTTCTCTCTTGTTACCCAGGCTGGAGTGCAATGGCGCGATCTCGGCTCACCACAACCTCCGCCTCCTGGGTTCAGGCAATTCTCCTGCCTCAGCCTCCTGAGTAGCTGGGATTACAGGCACGCGCCACCATGCCCAGCTAATTTTTTGTAGTTTTTAGTAGAGACAGGGTTTCACCATGTTGACCAGGATGGTCTCGATCTCTTGACCTCGTGATCCACCCGCCTCGGCCTCCCAAAGTGCTGGGATTACAGGCGTGAGCCACCGCGCCCAGCCTAGTAATTCTTATAGGATTGGTGGCCTGGGCAGAAAACAGCCAGGCTTAAGCCCAGGATACATAATAAAAGAATTTCTTCCGTAACAGTAGCCCCAAACAGAGATCACGTGTCTCCTGAAACCTATCCAATCTCGTGTGTGCTCAGATGTATGCTCCTGGATGTAACATTTTAGAGAGTGCAGTGAGGAGAAAAGGGCAACACTGTTCTCTTAGGCTGCAGTTTCCTTCAAGCCCATGGATGGAGAGAAGCAGGCTAATGTGGGGTCAGGGAATAGAGACTTATTATAGTTCCTTCAGTTATCATTGATTCCTTTAATATGCCAGCTACGTTGAGGCAATACCGTCTGGCTGCTGAAAACCTTGCCATGAGAAACAGCTTTTGAATATACCTTAGAAAAATAAAACACTTTCTCCTTCTTTTGTTTAAGAGTATTGCGTAAAACAGAGTTTCTGAATTACCTTCCCTTCTAGCTTTCTTTATACACCATTCTTTGTAGCTGAATTTTTAAGCCCTTTGTCAAATGGGAGCTCCAAGTTTCTTCTGGGGAGATCTCAGTGTCACAAAGGGCCAAGAAAGTGGGGCTCACCAACTTTGCCACCTGACTCAGCTCAAAGATGATGGGCCACCTGTGTGATTTAGAGCTTTGTGGGAAAGCAGATATGGAGGGTGGAGAGTCTGCATTTCACTCTGTGGGAAAAATTGCTGAGATTGTTTAGGATTGGCAGGCTTGGAACTCCTCCTGGAAGGTGCTTTAACAAGAAAGACCTGTTTTTAACCTGGGCTGAGGGCAGAAGAGGATGATAGTTTGTAATTCCTTTAAGCTTTGTGGCTCCAGCAAACCCTGCCCTCAGCCTCACTGATACAAGTAAACTAAAAATGAAAGTCTGTCCCAGGGACAGCAAAGGTCTTTCATGGCAATATTTTAAAAGAAACTCTGCTCAGATTTCAAAGGAACTTGAAAATGTTATCTTCACAGAGGCAGTCAGCTTTGCAGTTGAAAAGGTCATTACCTAATCTGGAGAAACATATTCAGTTCAAGCACTGGCTAGAGACTAGGGGCCCCCAGGAAAGGGCCATAAGATTAGTCACTGCCAGGAAGCCTGGCAATGAGTTTGTGGTCTGGAGAGGAATCTTTCTCTGCCTCAGCACTTGGGAGTCTCCGTTACCCACAATCAGAAAAAGAGGGAGAACAGAGATACATGGCATTCCACTTTTATCTCAGTGAGACCAAGAGCTTCCTCAGCAACAGCCCTGCCTGAAATGGTCTATCTCCAAGGGAGTGGGCTAGGCGAAAGATGAGAGAAGTCACTTCCGAAGATGGTAATAATACCAAGGTAAGTAAGGGGGAAAAAGGATGTTTGTGCTAATATTGAAACAGGAAATTGAGAGCTTTGTAGAAGTCAGACTCAAATGGCATAACAATAGAAAGTTAGGGTATGAAAAGGTAACTTTTAAGAACCGAATGTGGATTCAAAAGAGAACAAGGAGGATAAGTTTATTGTAACTATTTTTGTGTCCCTTGTCTGCTGAAGACAAGGGACATACCCTGGGCCATTGCCTGTGAAAAACCAACCAAGCAAACTTTAAATAAAGCCTGCCCTGTACAGAATGTCGAAACAAGCAGGTTTGTTGGTGATGTTCCAAGAAGGTTCACCAGCTTGGGCTTACTTCCAACATGGGTCCAATCTTGTGTCCAGAGCTATTGCTCTAGGTGGCATCATGTATCAAGCTGAATAGTGAGGTGACGTTCCCCAAGCCTTCTCTCTTGTCTTTTTTGACTGTGCATCATAGATACTGTCTTACCTAAGAACACACCTGTTGGATCTCTTTTCCTATAATCAGCTGGAGTCAGATGAATACCCTAAAGGTCTGTAGTAAGACTAGAAGGCCTCAGCCATTATGAATGATTTACATTAGATGCACACCAAACTGTTGTCAGATAGTCCAGATTTGTGGGGGTAAGAGCATGGCTAGGTATGTAATCAGCCCTAGGGTAGATGCCTTTGAGCCTGTGAGTTTGGCTCTGTGTTGGATGATGAACCATGGAATACAGAAGCTCCCTTTTCTCAGCTAAAGCCTATTAGCAAAAATAGAGCCCTGAGGACATTGCCTTTTTAAGTGTGTGTTCCAATGAGTGGGTCTTTTTTGGGTCAAGTTTTATGTCTTTAAATCCCATACTGCTGTCTCCTGGATTGTAGAAATAGTCTCTTAGAATAAGAGAAAGGAAGACAATAGCTACTATTTATTGAAAGCTGTGATAAGCATTTTACATGTGTTGCGTACTTAACTTTGAGAGAAGTACATTATTATTCCTGTGTTTCAGATAAAGAAATTAAAGCTCATAAGAATTACGTGGCTTTCTTACATTCAGACCACTAGTAAAAATGTTTTTTGCTCACCATTGTATTCTCAGTGTCTAGCAGGATGTCTAGCACACAATGATGCTCAACATATTTGTTGAATTCATTAATAAATGCAGTGGTAAAGGCAGTATTTGAACCCATGTCTGCTTGCTGCTGAATCCTATACACTTAACACATTACTATTATCTTGTCCCACATGATATGTGAAGGGAATAGCTTGGTAACTTGGAAAAGACTATTTACTATCTGAGTTCTAGGCCAACTGTAGGGGGACCTATATTTGTTTCCCATTACTGCTGTAACAAATTAACCATAAACTTCATGGCTTAAAAAACACAAATCATTGTCTTACAGTTCTGGAAGTCGGAAGTCCAAAGTGAGTTTCACTGGGCTAAAATCAAGGTGCGTTTTTGCCACTGTATAACAAGGATCCACTTTTCTTTCGTTTCCAGTAATAGGTTCTTCATTTCTACCTGAGCCCTTACCGACAGCCCCTTTAATGTCCATATTTGTAACAGCAATCTGTTCATGGCAATTTGTTAGCTCCTTACTTTTTTCTGAGTGCGCTCTAGCAGAGCCATTAATAAGCATATTTCATATTTCCTGTTCAAGGTAACCTAGGCCCTTTCTATCGTGCTCTTCAAAATTCTTCTCTGCTCATTTCCCAATTTCGAAGCCACTTCCACATTTTTAGGCATTTATAACAGCAGAATCCCACTTCCAGATACCAAAATCTGTGTTAGTTTCCTAGGGCTGCAATAACAAATTAACACAAAATCCCTTTTTCTGTGTAACATAACATATTCATAAGTTCTAAAATTAGGATGCAGTCATTTTGGTGGGGCCATTAATCTGCTTACCACAGGGTCTTTCATGTTCAGGTAGAGATGATTCTGTGTGTGTGTGTGTGTGTGTGTGTGTGTGTGTAATTTCAGTAAAGATTGAGCTAGAGTAGAGAAAGAGAATTAAGGTGAGATGTGTCATGAAAGAGCAGTGACTGATGATGCTAACTTTGCTCAATCAAGAAGCATGATTCACTTAAAGTCATGCTTTCAGTGATCTACCCAATCAGATAAGTGACTCTCCCTTCCTGGGAAGAGTATGGAAGGAAGTTGAGTTAAAGTTGAAAGTTCTCTTCCTAGCATGTCCCCTCAAAGGATGGGAGTATTGGTTTGGTGGACATTCTCTTTTCTAAGAGCAAAGGTGGAAATGTGGAGAGGGGAGAAAAATAGTTCCCACTACATTATTGTGTTCTGGACTTGGAGATATTGTTCTGCTCCATGTTTAAGAATATTGTTCCAAGAGTTGGGTGCAGGCAGCAGAAGACAGTACCCTTCAGATCACCCAGAGGCCAATCCATAAGGATTCAATCCTGGGGCATGGTAACTAATAGAAAAGTCACTGTCACTAGTGATGCCAGGAGACAGGGCAACACATTGCCTGCCTTGTATGCATCTAGCATCTGTGTCTAAGTGAAGCAGATTATATCTAGAACTTCCCTGAAAAAATAAAAGAAGAAAGAGCCTGATTGGTGTGTATGTATGTGTTAGGGGTTGAGGGGTGAGTAATGCTCCAGCCAGTATTCCTAAATCCCACCTGCTTTTCCTGTGATGCCTCCTGTGTTGGGGTTAGAAAGGTAGGATGGTTCACGGTTAATTTTATGGATGCATATGTATCTTAGGATTTGTTTGTTTTTTAGGACCATTTTGTATAACAATCCAATCTCACTCTAACTCCCTCCTTGAGATTCCAAGCAAGCTGGGTATCTATCTCCAAAGCTTAGGGCTTCTCCACACTTTCAGCAGCTCTGACGAGATTAAATCAACCTTTATACAGCTAACAATGATTAGGCCATGGGACCCATGAAAGAGCCTCCCCAGAGGTCAGCATCCCCTGTGGGCTCCTTGTGTCACCAAGATGTCAATCCAACTGCTGTTTCTGCAGTCTGCAGTTAGCACGACTGTGTTTATTCAGTGGTCAGTGTCATATCAATTTCCTTCTGTTGCAACCAGTATAAATCGATTCTAAATATTTGCCGTTGGGAAATTTCTTTAGAGGGAAGCTCACTAAAGCTAATTTCTTTAGCTTTTTGGTATGTTCTCTCTGAATCTGGGGATTTAGAGATATAAATTAGCTTCTTTGGTCTTTTCTCACCCAGGGTCACAACCTTGTCTCCGGGATAATGCCTTCTAAATGTTTGTGATTTTAAGGGCACTAGAAAGATCCTCACAAAAAGCACCTCCCAGCTAGGTCCCTGGAATTCCATCATTAACCACCATCATCAGCATTTCTCTTTTAAAATCCTTATTCCTATTCTCCCTCTTTCTTTCCTTCCTTCCTTCCTTCCTTCCTTCCTTCCCTCTTTCCTTCCTTACACACACACACACACACACACACACACACACACACACACGGAGAGAGACAGAGAGAGATAAAGGAGTGAAGTATATAGTATTATTTCTAGGGATGCTTCATTTGGCGTGGCTCTAATGTAGAATTTTGTTGAAACCTTTAATACATAGTCATGTACCAAATAACATTTTGGTCAACAATGGACCACAGATGTGATGGTTATTCCATAAGATTGTAATACCACATTTTTACTGTACCTTTTCTATTTTTAGATACACAAATACTTACCATTATATTACAGTTGCACAGTATTTTGTACAGTGATATGCTCTATGGGTTTGTAGCCTAGGAGCAATAGGCTATACCATATAGCCTAGGTATGTAATAGGCTGTGCCATCTAGGTTTTTGTAAGTACACTAAGTACACTCTATGATGTCCGTACAACAAAAATGCCTAGTGATGCATTTCTCAGAACATATTCCCATTGTTAAGTGATGTGTGACTGTAGTCATCATCAAACATTTATTAAGCACTTAGGTCAGGCCAGGCTCTGTTCTAGGTGATGCAAATATAATATTAAAAAAAAAAACAGCCCTGCCCTTATAACTCTAATAGGGAAGGAAGAAATGTAAAGAAATAAGATGGAGATATTACATTGTCATGTGATAAGGACCACAATAATGCCCTGCATAGGCAGGGTCAATGAAGGGAAAGGAAGCTGGGACAAACCACCAGGGTCTGTTGGTCCAGAATGGGATCCAGGGCCTATCTATGTTATAATCAATACAAACCCTAGGTAAGTAAGGTAAGCTGGTCTGCCTTTCTTGAGATAGTCCCCAGATTGTCTTCATAAGGCCCAAATACTCTCAGCAACCATGAACAGTGGATGTCTGGGCGCAGTGGCTTATGCCTGTGATCCCAGCATTTTGGGAGGCCGAGGCAGGTGGATTGCCTGAGCCCAGGAGTTCGAGACCAGCCTGGGCAACATGGCAAAATCCCATCTCTACATAAAATATAAAATTAGCTGGGTGTGGTGACATGCTTTTGTAGGTTCAGCTACTTGGGAGGCAGAGGTGGGAGAATCACTTAAGCCCGGGAGGCAGAGGTTGCAGTGAGCTGAGATCACGCTACCATACTCCGGCCTGGGTGACAGAATGACACTCTGTCTCAAAAAAAGTGAAAATACTGGGTATTGCAGGATGGCAAGTAGAATGTGGAGAGAAAGAGAATTCCAGGCAAAGGAAACAATGCGTGCACGCAAAAACAAAAAACAAAAACTTGAAGTAATGTAAGCTGGATTAATAGGATGAGTGCATTTGATGGATATGGCAGGATAAAGAGATGCTAGGAAATGAGATCAGAAAGGTAGACTGGAATCAGATTTTGTAGGACCTTAAACGGCCTGCTAAAGAACTGTAGTTTCATTTGTTGGCCGTGGAGACCCACTAGAAGATTAGCTGGCTTATGTTTAGGAAAGCTTCCTTAACTCTACTGAATTTTCCAAAATCAACCTACAGTACTCCTAGCGTATCTGTGGGAGATACGTTCCAAGACCCTCAGCGGATGTCTGAAACCTAATTTAGTACTGACCTTTATATACATTATGTTATTCCATAGGCGCACCTATGATAAAGTTTAATTTATAAGTTAAGCACAATACTCGTGTGCTTTGGGGCCAGTATTAAGTAAAATAAGGGTACTTGAATACAAGCACTGTGTTACCAAAACAGCCAATCTGATAACAAGACACTTTCTAAATGAACTAACAGGCGGGTAGTGTAGACGGCATGGATAAGCTGGACAGAGGGATGTTTCACGTCCCAGGCAGGTTGAAGTGGGATGGCTGGAGATTTCATCACACTACTCAGAACAGCTTGCAATTTAAAACTTATAAATTGTTTATGTTCAAAAATTTCCATTTAATATTTTCACACTAAGGTTGACTCTTGGTAACTGAAACCTCAGAAATCAAACCTCAAATAAAGGGGAAACATTGTACTGAATTACATGTCGAGATGAACTATGAACTTTCAACTTAGTGTTTTTCTTCTCCCAACCAAATAGTGGAAACTTTTGAGTGTTTAGAAAAGGAGAATCAAAAAGGGAAGTAAATGCAGCATTTTTTGTTGTTGTTGTAAAAAAAGGGGGCTGGCCTTGGAAATGTTCTTAGATAATCCTGGTCACTTTGGTGTGTCATGTCTGAGAAAATGTGGAGAGTAAAGGGCAGGTTTAAAGTGTGTCTCCTGTTAGTTTCTGAAGGGAGATAGCATGATATTGCACAGTGTCTCAGATTTCTATCGTTATTTAATAATTGTGCAACCTGTGCTTCAGATTTATCAATGTGTAAAAGAGGAGAGACCATAGGCCGTTGTAAGGATTAAATGAGATAATGTATGCAAAATGCTTAGAACCATGTTTAGTTCATGGTAGCCACTAAAAAATGTCAGACCTATTACTATTCAATTTAATGCTCCTGGCACTTAATACAATGCTTGGCACAGTAAAGAGGATTCAAAATGTTTTTGCTAGATTACATGGAGTGGTACAGAAGTGTGCAGGGTGGGGTGGAGGGTTCTCCCATTATCTTGCCTTCCTTATGCTTGAGTGTGCTGCCAGCACCTCCATTTTATACTCTCAGTGCAGAGATATCACTACTTGTCTAGAAATGGTTGCCCAAGGCTGAGAAGTGACACAGCAACACAGAGCCTGGGATTGCTGCCAAATTTTAAGAAGCACAGATTGTAACCAAGTAAGGGGGGAGGGTAGAGAAGAAAAGTTTGAAAACCCAACCAAAGTCAGAAGCCATTTTGTTGTTGGGTGAAATGATGCCTCATAGAGTTTCAGGTGGTGGAGGCAGTGTGAAACCTTTGAAAATAGTGTCAAGTTGTGGTGCTAAGGGAGGAACCCAGCAGTGCTCAGGCCCAGGCAAGGCTGGCTTCATGGGGCCCAGCATTTGGAAAGGCCCTGTGTGTTTTAATATTACTCTATCACTGTCTTGACTTTTTAAATAATTTGTTAACAAGGGCTTCCTCCCCACATTTTCATTTTGCAAATTTCACTGAGTCCTGCAAATTATGTAGCTAATCCTGGGTCCAGGCTAGTTTTTGAACCGTGTTGGGCTAGTATTCTTCTGAACCTCTCTCTTTGATTTAATTACAGAAGAAACAAAAGTCATAACATTATATCTGTGCAGGACTAAAATAAAGTGAGTAGTGCCTCACTCCCTACATCCAATCATGCTTCCCAAAAGCGCTACCAATAATTTAGTGTGCATCTCCAGGATTCTATGATAAAGTTTAATTTATAAGTTAAGCACAATACTCGTGTGCTTTGGGGCCAGTATTAAGTAAAATAAGGGTACTTGAATACAAGCACTGTGATACCAAAACAGCCAATCTGATAACAAGACACTTTCTTTCTTTCTTTTTTTTTTTTTTTTTTTTTTTTTTTTTTTTTTTTTTTTTTTTTTTTTTTTTTTTTTTTTTTTTGATACGGAGTTTCGCTGTTGTTACCCATACTGGAGTGCAATGGCGCGATCTCTGCTCACCGCAACCTCCGCCTCCTGCGTTCAAGCAATTCTCCTGCCTCAGCCTCCTGAGTAGCTGGGACTACAGGCGTGCGCCACCATGCCCAGCTAATTTTTGTATTTTTAGTAGAGACGGGGTTTCACCTTGTTGACCAGGATGGTCTGGATCTCTTGACCTCGTGATCCACCCGCCTCGGCCTCCCAAAGTGCTGGGATTATAGGCGTGAGCCACCGCGCCCGGCCAACAAGACACTTTCTAAGTGAACTAACAGGCAGGTCTACATTTTAAATTAATGTATTTTTAAATAAAATAGAATTACATTGTTGATACAAGTATTAAACAATGCAGCATTATTTGCATAGAAATATTTATTTTCCTCAATCCCACTCCCCTTCAGTGAAGCAACCACTGTTAACAATTTTGTGTGTATCCTCCAGATATTTTTTTAAAAAAATTAATCAACTTTACTTTTTAGGGCAGTTTTAGGTTCACAGCAAAGTTGAGTAGAAAGTGCAGAGTTCTCATGCACTCCTGCTCTCCCACGTGAAAAACACCCTCCCCACCCCACAATGCTATCCTTCCCACAGTGGTACATTCATTACAATTGATGAAACGATATTGACATCATTATTGAAACTATCATTACCATCCGACTTCCATGTTTACATTAGGGCTCTCTCTTCCAAATATTTCCTGCATCACTTAACAATGGGGATACACTGGGAAATGTGTCATTAGGCTGTTTTCTCATTGTACACATATCATAGAATGTACTTACATAAACCTAGATGATATAGCATACTACACACTTAGGCTCTATCGTATGACCTATTGCTCCTAGGCTACAAAACTGTGCATAATGTTACTATACTGAATAGTGTAGGCAATTGTTACACAATGATAAGTATTTGTGTATCTCAATATACCTAAACATAGAAAAGCCAGGCGTGGTGGCTCACACCTGTAATCCCAGCACTTTGGGAGGCTGAGGCAGGTGGATCACCTGAGGTCGGAGTTTGAGACCAGCCTGACCAACATGGAGAAACTCTGTCTCCACTAAAAATACAAAATTAGCCAGGTGTGGTGGTGCATGCCTGTAATACCAGCTACTCAGGAAGCTGAAGCGGAAGAATTGCTTGAACCCAGGAGGCAGAAGTTGCCGTGAGCCAAGATTGCACCATTGCACTCCAACCTGAACTCGGTCAGAAAGAAAGAGAGAGAGAGAGAGAAAGAAAAAAAGAAAGAAAAAGAGAATAAAAATACATTATTATCATCTTATAGGACAGCTGTCATATGTGTGGTCCATTGTTGACTGAGACATCATTATAGGGTGCATTACTATATAGAGATTTTCAAAAAGCAAAATGGGATAATGCTATACATATTATTATACAGTGTGTGTGTGTGTGTGTGTGTGTGTGTGTGTTAACCAACAACTTTCTACGTCAGTACATATAGACTTGCCACAATCTTCTTGAGTAAGGGTATAGTACTATGTTGTATGCCTATATTATAATTTAGACAATTTCCTGTTGTCATCTATGTTTTCTAAACAATGCAATATACATTCTTATACATATTTCTTATGCATGCTTACTAGTATTTACATAGGATAAATTTCCAGAAGTAGAACTACAGTCACAGGATATAAAAATATCAAATTAGCAAATTGGCATTCACTTACCTGTGGTTGGGCTGCTAGATACTTCCCTCTGAGCCTTCCATCCATCCCCACCTTGAGCTAGTGTTATGCATCACTTAACTCAGTGACATCATCATCAACAGACATAGCCTCCACAGTTGAGAATGCTAGAGCAGACAGAGAAGAAAATTTGCTTGTGAATCATAATAGCTAACCTGTATTGAACAGTTAAGCTATGTGCCAAGTATTATTCTAAGCACTTTACAAATATTAACTCCTTTAATCTATATTACCACACCCAGAAATTTGTGTATTATTATACCCATTTTACTGCTGAGAAAACTGAGACCCATAGGATTAAATAAGGTCACACATCTAGTAAGGGCACCAGGATCTGAAGCCGGACTATTTGACTTCTGAGTCTGTGCTCTTAACCACTGCACATACCACCTCTAGAAAGTTTAATGCCATCTTTATGCCAGAGTTCATCTACCTTGTTTATTCTTTAAAACTATTATTGTATTTATTCATTTACTTGTCTTTTTCTCCCGTTGTACTGTAACTCTTTGAGAACAGGGTACTTGTCCTACTGTTATTCATAGCTACATCCCTAATTCCTAATATAATGTCTAGTTTATTGTAAATAAGTTTTTTTTTTTTTTGAGACAAAGTTTTGTTCTTGTTGCCTAGGCTGTAGTGCAATGACACAATCTCAGCTCACTGCAACCTCTGCCTCAGGTTCAAGTGATTCTCCTGCCTCAGTCTCCTAAGTAGCTGGGATTACAGGAATGCACTACCATGCCCAGCTAATTTTGTATTTTTAGTAGAGACAGGTTTCATCATGTTGGTCAGACTGGTCTTGAACTGCTGACCTCAGGTGATCTGTCTGCCTTGGCCTGCCAAATTGCTTGATTACAGGCATAAGCCACTGTATTTGGCCTTGTAAATAATAAGTTTAGCTGAATAAATAACAATGCCTCTGGGAGGTAGCTATTATATCCATTTTACAGATGAAGAAACTGTAAGTCAATGTCAATTAAACGGTATCATAGAAAATAGTAGAAAGCAGAATGCTGGAGCTGAGATTTGAACCCAAGACTTTTGATAACTAGTTCAGTGTGCTTTTCACCATGTCTAAGCAGCCTCCTTCAGAAGGCTGTGGAGAGCAACTTAGCAACCATTTCTAAGCTGGAAAACATTACAGCTGGAAATCTTCAATCCCCTAGAGGGAGTAGAGCCTGATGGGGAGAGGGTCCTTGGAAAAGAGAATTCCTGGAAGTACTGCATTAGGAATAGGTGGCTAAAGTGAAAGTTGGATTGGTAAAGGAATACTACATAGTAACAATGCCCATTCTTTATTTCAGAGTTTCTGCATGACAGACATTGATCTGTGTGATTTATAAGCTTTGTCTCTTTTTAATGTTCACAGTCCCGTTAGATGGTTATTGTTATCTTTGTTTTGCATATGAAAGAATGGGAGCTAAGGGGCCAAGTGCCTTGCTCAGAGTTCAAGGGATAAGTGGTGAAGCAGATTCCAGCTCAAGTCTGTGTTACCCAAGAACCTACATTTTAAGTATTTTGTTACCCCCTGGATATGACAGCCAACTGAAGAGGGGGTATTTTGAGAAGAGGCTATAAAGGGAAATTGCCTTCCCTGCATCCTGGGGGATGTTAGCAACCAGGATACAGGTAAAGAAAACCACTCAGACTGAGACCTGCTGTGTTGCGGGGGGCTCGCGGAAAGTAGAATTGTGATTTTTTTTTAGCTAACTACGGAGACCAGCCATTCCAATGTTTGAATCTGTTCACAGCACATGATGTCTTTATACTCTTAACCTAGAAATGGCAGAGTTATTTTGGGCATAAAGCAAGAGCTGTGGCTTTAAAAATATGCCAAGTGTATTTATCTCTTCCGCTCCAAGATTACTGAAAATTAGCCCAGCTGTAGCTTGGGGCACCAAACAGCCAAAAAATCTTCCAGCCCAATTCATTCCACCCAAAGAGGGTGAAACATCCAGGAGTAGCAGCTTTAGCAGCCTCTGGGGAGTGGTGATCGGCCTCCCCATTGCTAAGCCTGACAACCAATCACACACACACCACTCTCCCAACTGCTCTAGAGATCACAATGCTAGGCCTGTGAATGGAGCTCAACTCTGTCTCTTCCCTCATCTCCAAGGCTTCACCAGAAGTAAACAAAATAAAACAAACAAAAACTATTTGATTATTGAACCAAGGAGTCAATGTGAGAATAGTTTTTCACCTTCATTATCAAATCCCTGTGTGGAGCTGAATGTGGTGGCTGACACCTCTGATCCTAGCACTTTGGGGAGGCAGAGGAAGGTTGCTTGAGGCCAGGAGTTCAAGACCAGCTTGGGCAACACCGCAAGGCGCTCTCTCTCTCTCTCTCTCTCTGTCTCTCTCCTTCTCCCTCTCCCTCTTTCTCTCTCTTTCTCTCTCAAAAAAAATAATAATAATAAGAAGAAGAAGTAGCTGGGATTAAAGGCAACTACCACTAGACCCGGCTAATTTTGTATTTTTAGTAGAGATGGAGTTTTGCTCTTGTCACCTAGGCTGGAGTGCAGTGTCACGATCTCGGCTTACTGCAACCTTCTTCTTCTGGGTTCAAGCGATTCTCCTGTCTCAGCTTCTGGAGTAGCTGGGATTATAGGCCACCACACCTGGCTAATTTTTGTATTTTTAATAGAGACAGGGTTTCACCATGTTGGCCAGGCTGGTCTTGAACTCCTGACGTCAGGCAATCCACCCACCTTAACCTCCCAAAGTGCTGAGATTATAGGCATGAGCCACCATGCCTGACCCATATCTGTATATATTCAAAAAAAATCTTAACCGGGCATAGTGGCGCACACCTGTAGTCCTAGCTACTCAGAAGGCTGAGATGAAAGGATTGCTTGAACCTAGGAGTTCCAAGCTGGCAGTCAGCCATGACCTCACCATTGTACTCCAACCTGGGCAATAGATATAGGCCCTACCTCTGAAAAAAAAAAAAAAAAAAAAAAAAAAAAAAAAAAAAAAAAAAAAAAAAAAAAAAAAAAAAATTTGGTGTAATTGAAAACAAATGATCTTGCTGTAATTTAAGCCTTCAGATTCCTTTTTTATACAATAAATGCTCTTTAAATAGGCTGGGTGCGGTGGCTCACGCCTGTAAAACCAGCACTTTGGGAGGCCGAGGCGGGCGGATCACAAGGCTAGGAGTTCAAGACCAGCCTGGCCAATATAGTGAAACTCCATCTCTACTAAAAATATAAAAATTAGCTGGGCATGGTGGCGGGTGCCTGTAGTCCCAGCTACTTGGGAGGCTGAGGCAGAAGAATCACTTGAACCCGGGAGGTGGAGGTTGCAGTGAGCTAAGATTGCATCATTGCACTCCAGCCTGGGCAACAGAGCAAGATTCAGTCTCTCTCTCTCTCTATCTATGTATATAATCAAATGATTTAATTGCAATTAATTAAATGATTTAATTACAATTAAATAAACAATATATATTCTTTAAAGATGTGTTTAAACACATTTATAATTATAGCTTTAATTGTAATTAAATCATTTAAAATTAAATACATGCAAAATACCAAATAAACTCTCTAATCCATAATAAGCAATCAATCAACAGTCCTTAAATGAATGAATCTTCTGCTGCTCTGATCTAAGTGAAATTTAATGAGCTTTTACCTTGTGCTAGGCACTTATGCTATGTGCTGTATAAGGATAGTTACATTTAATCCTATAACAACCCTCTGGGGTGGGCACTATTATGATCTTTTTTTACGGATGAAAACTGAAGCCCAGAGATTTGAAATAATTTGCTAAACATCACATAATTTACATGATGTAGCCAGGTTTAAGCCTACTATTCCGATTATAGAGCCTAAGGTCTCGAGAACAGGGAGTATATTTTTACATTCCCTGTTTCCATGGAAAATTCTTTCCACTGTCAATTAAAGGACTAAGCAGCAGCGGGGAAATGTTGGAAACACTAGCCCAGGTGGATTTAGCTTCCTCCTCTCTCTCTGATCCTGGACAGGATTTGGGTTTCAGACCACGATTCTCCTGTGTTTTGCGGGCTGTGATTACTCAGATTAGGTTTGCCGAATTCAATAAGGACTGGCGGGGGTTGGAGGTTAAGGTGTGGGAGAAGGCGGGGCTTGTCCCGTAGGTCCACAAGCCCCACAGATGGCGAAATAGGGGGTGGGGAAGGAGCTAGCTTGAGATGTGTTTTACAACGTGGGCTGTTTCAGCGATTGATGGATGGTTTTTGCCTTTGGTCCACCTGAGTATATACTATCATTGTACAATCGGCCAAATTCTGACAGAGAGGGAAACAGAGAGACTGAATAAATGGATGGCCAAAGCCAAGAAGGCGCAAAAGAAATCAGAGCTGCTTGAAAAAGACTGCAGTGGCTGGCTTGGGTGGTGAGCGGATATAAGCAAGAGGGAGAGGCGCAGTGTCCCTGCGCAGAAAGCCTGGATGTTCACTTGCAAACCCAGAATCTGCACAGCCTTCGGTGCCCTGACTTCGCTGGACATCTAGAGGCGGCAGCAGCAGCCGCCCGCGCCTAAGAACGAGCAGTTCAGGGGAGCTGTCTGGGCCGGAAACGGCTGTAATCATTTAATAGCCTTTGCGGGCTGCACTGACTTAGCAGAGTGGGCGGTAGGCAGGCTCCAGAGTGCTGTCTGGCAAGATAGTCCATGACTTTAATCAAAATGATGGGTTTTCTGGAAGCTCTTTATTAACCTCACGTTGAAATCCCAGAGCTGGTAACAAAGAGATGAATGGGGAGCGAAGGGGCGGAGCCGAAACCTGGAGGCCTGGCTGCGTCCGCACCCCTTCCCCCACCTCCACTGCTTCTTTCAACTCATTCTGGATTAGGGCTCCTGCTGGCATCTCTGCGCCTCCCAAATAGTAACAAAACAGTCAGTAACCATAATAATTGGCACACTTGTATAACTATTTAGGGTTTTCAAAGGATAACCTTGTTATACAGCTCAGGATCTGAGTCTCCTAGCTGGAGTCAGACTCCCTAGATTTGAGTCCCAGGCTCCACCAGTTACTGACCATCTGACCATTGGTCCTTAGTCCCCTCATCTATAAAGCAGACACATAACACAGACATAGATATTAGCAATATCTACTTCATAGGGTTCTTGTCAGAACCAAAACCTATATGGCGTGCAGATCTGTTTAACTCTGTTGCATGCACATAGGAAGGACACAGTAAATGTTAACTACATTGACAACCCTCTGATATAGACAGAAAGGCGATCATCTCCATTTTGTGGTTGAGGAAACTGAGGCTTAGAGATATATGTAATGGCCCAGGACTATGCACTAGTGAGAGAACCAGGGCAGGTCCTCAAGAACAGAAAGAGAACAGAGCAAGACGAAGAGAAGAAAAGAAAAGCCAGCACCCTCCAACACACTCCAGCATGTGCCCCTCTGAAAGCTTTCCTGAAAATAGTATCCTTGGTCAAAATGAGTTTATGTTCTTCTGTTAGGGAAAGTCAGTGTTAATCAGAAAAGCCCTCCTGGCCTTAACAGAACAGTTTCAAATGGGGATGAGGGTGAGTTTAACAAGGCCGGCATTTGCTTCGCAATCTTCTGGCCCTTTCCTGGCATTTGCATTGGCAAAGCCACTGACCCCATCATTCCTAGTCCCCGAGGCTAGGACTCCATCAACTCAGGAGGCCACGGTTAGGTTAGCATGAAAGAGGAAAGCTGGAAATTTTGCCAGAAAGACTCCTGGGCAGTGCCTAAGGGAGGTGCCTAAATTGGATTATAGGATTACAGGAAGTGGCCAGCTACTTCCAGAGGGCAGCGTTTTTTGTTTGCTCTATTGCCCAGGCTGGAGTGCAATGGTGCAATCTCAGCTCACTGAAACCTCTGCCTCCCGGGTTCGAGTGACTCTGGTGCCTCAACCTTCCAAGTAGATGAAATTACAGGCATGCACCACCACCACAGTCTGGATAATTTTTGTATTTTTAATAGAGATGGGTTTTGCCACGTTGCCCAGGCTAGTCTTGAACTCTGGCTTCAAGTGCGCCTCAGACTCCCAAAGTGCTGGGATTATAGGTGTGAGCCATCATTCCTGGCCCCAGAGGGTAGTTTTTAAAGTAGAAGTGAAGATCTGTGTGCTTTTATTAAAATATATGTTGTTTTGATTTTACCCATTGTGAAGAAATTGGCTAATCCAATAAAAAAGCAAAACCATATTGTGTGTAATTATGATTGTACTCTACTAAAACTTTTAAGTCCTGTTGGATTGTAATCTGAATGTCTGGGAAGGGCTCTGCTTAAAGATTCAGACCCCTGCCAGATTTATGAGTGTCTGAAATCCTCTTTCTAGCCTTTAACAGGCCCATTCATTTGGGTCTTGACTGCATCCTCAGTCCTGTCTTTGCCTGAAGGTAAGCTAGGATTCTGGAAGCATAAGGGAGGGGACTTGCGGGAGATCCTATAAGGGAAAGGAGACAGCCCTGAAAGAAGGAACATTTCCTCAATTGACCATTGAGACTGGCCCCTGGTTAAGGTTAGGGGTAGAAATGTGCTTCTTCCTTTTTCATCTTCTTCAAAAGGGAGTATCTCCTTGATTGTGCCCCAAAGGCATGACATAGGCAAAGCCAGCCAAGCGTCTTTAGTGCTCTTAGCCAAAAGGAACTCAGATTAGAAGTCAGTCACTGTTTGTCAGATCCTTAAGCTTTTGTTTCATTGGAATGAGTCACAGTCTAGATGCTGCTGAGCTCTCAGAGATGTTTGTTTATACAACAACCAGAATAGGTGAGGCACAATGGTCTGTGAGGGACTGGAGAAACCACACCTTGTTCTGCTCTGCGGAAGCTGGACATATGGAGGAGGCACCTGACTAGATCTCTGCTTCCTGGAATTTAGGCTGAGTCATATAGAACCAGGATTGCCAGCAAAGGCCACGGGAAGCTCAGTGAGATGTAAAAGAAGTGGATTAACTCTTGGCAGTCCTGCTGTGAGGGCCTCCCTCTGCCTATACACACAGCCATTAATGTCCTTTAACTTTGCAAGATGAAGATATCTCTGTTCTGCATCTCCAGATGACTGTGCTTAGACCTCATGCAGAGTCCTGGCTGTGGTTGAAAAACAATTTCCAATTTGGGCTCTGTGAAGGCAACCAACGGACTGTGGAGTGGTGCTGAAATCCAGTTTTAGGTGCCAAATCCGAGGCTTTTAAATACATTTCTCTCTTTTGTCTCAGTTTCTCAGAGACAGGGCCTGTATTTTAAAGGTAAACAGGCAGATTCTGTCTGAGTTCAATTGTAGATTCGATTAACTTAGATAGATCAAAGACATTAGTATCAGAGAAAAAATAGGTTTCCCATCTCTAAAGTGCTATAGTGTCAGCTCTGCCAGGGGAAGTATGGTGTAAGGCAAAGGGTTTGGAAGAGGGAAGAAAATTTCTTGCTCCCTCTTCTCACTGCCCACTGTAAATTTGCAATATCTTTATCTTGGCCTCCTAAGCCCCAAGAGCTGCATTATATGTAATTGCCCATATGTGATACCATTTATTGAATTCTTGCATTGTGCTAAGGATCAAGCTTAGCACTTTACATGCATTACCTCATTGTCTTTAGGGACCCCAAAAGTGCCTCAGTGGAGAGCTGTTCAGTCTGCTAAAGAGTGAGTACCACTTTCACTTCTCACATCAGTCCTTTATTCATTCATCCAGCAAGTATTTACTAAACACCTGTTATAGGCCAGGAATTGTGCTAGGCACTGGTTACACATTGGTGAATAAACAGATATATTTTTTGCCTTTGTGAATCTTATAGTAATAGAGAGTAAGAGGCTAAGGGGGTGATGCTTGGCTAGGAATGTCATAGAATACCTTTCTAAGGAGGTTACATTTAACACAGACTTGAAGAATGAGGAGTCATGCTAAGAATGGATTAGAGACCATTCAAGACAAAAGCAAACCAGATGTGTAAAGATCTCGAGGTAAAAACCACTCCAAAGAGCGAGGCACGGTGGCCTGTAGTCCCAGCCACTTGGGAGGCTGAGGCAGGAGGGTCGCTTGAGTTAGGGGTTTGAGGTTACAGCAAGCAATGGTTGCACCACTGCACTTCAGCCTGCGTGACAGAGTGAGAGACTGTCTCTAACAAGCAGCAACAACAACAACAACAAACAACTCCAAAGTCTATTTGAGGATCTGAAAAAAGGCCTGTATGGATGGAGTATAATAGTAAGAGGGAGATTCGTAGATGAGATTGAAGAAAAAATAAAAATCAGATTATTGAAGGGACTTACATATCATGGTAAAAAGTTTTGTTTTGTTTTTTTCTCAAGTCAATAGAAAGCCTAAAAGCCTAAGCAGAAGAGTGATATAATCTGATTTCTATTTTTAAAGGATTTTGCTGTATCTATGTTATACTTCAATTTTTAAAGAGCAACTTTAAGAAATAAAGATGACTCTGGCCACTCTGTGGAGGGTTGGAGAGAAGCGAAAGTGGAAGCAAACTGAATAGAGAGACTATTTCTGCAATTTAGATAAGCGATGGTGGTGTCCTGAAAGAGTGGTGGCAGTGAAAATTGGGAGAAGAGGACAGAGTCAAGATATATTTAGGAGGCAGAAATGGCAGGTCTTGATGATGTATTGTAAATGGAGAATGAAGAATAGAATAGAGAAAAATGAATAATTAGCTCTGAACTTTCTGGCTTGAGAAATGGGGTAAATGGGGTGTCATTTACTGAAACTGGAAGGATTGAGAAAGAAATAGATTCGAGGAATCAAGAGTTTGATTTCAGATTCCTTCAGTTTGGGATGCCCATGAGATTTCCAACTGGGGATACCAGATAGGCAGTTATACATGAGACTGGAGCACAGAGAGATGTGGGCTTAAAATATAAGTCTGCATCTCATCAGCTTATTCAGATGGTATTTATATCTATGGATATGGCTGAGATCCCAAAAGGAGAGAGTGAAGAGAAAATAGAGAAGAGTGTAGGGCCAAACCCAAGGAAGCTTCAACACACAGATGAGGAGACTGACAAAGAAGCTGACAAAGGAAACTGACAAAGAACAGCCAGAGAAAAAGGTCAGGAGAATGTTTTGACTTGGGAGGCCAGAATATGCTTCCCTAAAATAAAGATTGTTGAGCTGAAGGCAATTAAAAAGAAGCAGATACAGGCCACAGGTGGGGCACAGTGGCTCATGCCTATAATCCTAGCACTTTGGGAGGCCGAAGTAGGCAGATTGCCTGAGCTCAGAAGTCTGAGACCAGCCTGGGCAACATGATGAAACCCCACTTCTAATAAAATTAAAAACAAACAATTAGCCAGGCATGGTGGCATGCACCTATAGTCCTAGCTGCTCAGGAGGCCGAGGCACAAGAAATACTTGAACCCAGAAGGCAGAGGTTGAAGTGAGCCGAGATCTTGCCACCACACTCCAGCCTGGGTGACAGAGAAAAGCTCTGTCTCAAATTTACAAAATAAAAAAAGAAAGAAAGAAGCATATACAGGAGAGGTCTTCTGCCCTCCATCTATTTGCCTAAAAGAACATAAATTTACAAAGACAAAATTTATCCTTCTTCCACCTCTCTCCTTTGCCTCCCACCACCAGGGAGAACAAAGGTTAACCACTGAAGACAACTTTGGGCTCTTACTGGCCTGGAAATGATACTGGAGGAATCATCTACATTAACAAGCTTTGCAAATTGGCCTTTATCTGCCATTCATTTGCCTTCCCCCAGGTAGCCACCCATTAGAGACTGAAAGTTCTTAAAGGTCTTTTCCTTCTTTAAAAATTTCCTTTTTTTTGTTGAAGAAGCTGAATTCTAAGCCACCTTTCTGAGAACCGCTCATTCTCTGGGTGTCTGTCATGTATATATGAAATATACATGTTAATAAACTTCCGTTTGCTTTTTTTTTTTCTTGTTAATCTCCTTTTGTAACAGAGGTCCAGTCCATGTAAGAACTTATTGGGGTTATTCTCCTATATGACAAAGAACTCATGAGACTAAGTGTTTCAAGAAGGGGATGACAAATGCTGTGGAGAAGTTTGATAATATGAGGACTAAAATGTGACCATTAGTTGTGGAAGTAACATAATGAACTTGACATGGTTATATTAGAAAATTACTGCTCACTGACAACAAATTAGAGGAGACTTAGAAGTGATAGGAAATTGAAATAGCAGATGTAGACAACCCTCAACTATGTTACGTAATTGAACATAAACAGTTTATTTGATGGAGCTTTTCACGTGTCCACCAAAGGAGCAGTGTCAGATACATAAACATTGCTGTGATGTCAGAGTCCCAATGTCATGGCCACTGGGATCACTTTGCCCAGACAGACCATTATCCTTCCTCTCTAGCTCTGACTTCTACTCTTCTAGAAGTCATTGGTATACTTTATGGTGTGTCTTCCAATTAGACTTTTGGGAATGTCTTCTATTGAAAAATCCTGTGGATGCATATCATTTTCCTAAGACTCAGGGCAGATTTCACCTCCTCTGGAATCTCCATTAACTTTCTCAAGTATAATTAATGATTTCTTCTTCTGAAGTCCCACAATACTTTACATATACCTTAGTTATTGCATGTATTAAGTTGGTTTCTAGTTGCTTGAGTGTATGTCCTAACTAGACTGTGAGGACACTGAGGGAAGGAACTTGGCTTGGAAAGTAAAATTGGCTACCAATGCTTTATCTAAACAAATAGGCTCAATTTATGACAGGATTCCATCCTCTTATGCTGTGTATTCCCATCTGTCTTCTGCTTCATCCCACCACCCTTCAAGGTTATTACAATAAAATTAGGATCAAATAATTGATTCAACTAATTTTTCTTGCTTTGGACAAAATAGACATCCTAATACAGTTGTAGCCAAAGTTTAATCTAGTCACTAAAAGGAGTGTATTCTGCCTTTAGCCATTATATTTCCCAACCCATTCCCAGTCAAGATAATCACAACTGTATTCTTTAGGAAATTCTTCACAAAGAACCAAAAACATGTTACTATAAATCTAGATTCTTGGTATGCTGGTGAGAAAACCTGCCCTCTTGCTTGTCTCTAACTAATGGCCTTGGCTGGGCATGGTAGCTCATATCTATAACCCCAACACTTTGGCAGGCCAAGGTGGGAGGATCTCTTGAGCTCCAGTGTTTGAGACCAGGCTGGGCAACATAGTGAGATCTCATTTCTGCAAAAATTTTTTAAAAAGTTAGCCCGGCATGGTAGCATGTGCCTATAGTTCCAGCTACTTGGGAGGATGAGATGGAAGATTGATTGAGCACAGGAGGTTGATGCTGCAGTGAGCTATGATTTTACCACTGCACTTCAGCCTGGGTGACAGAGAGAAATTCTGTCTTAAAAAAATTAAACAAATAAATAAATAAGTAAACACTTGCCTTGCCCTCAGACTTGTGGAAACAACTCACGATTTTTGGCAGGGAGCTCAGCCTGTCTATGAAGTACTTCTGTACTCTATCAGCAGTGTGGCATCAAGAGCATGTGTTGACCCTGTTAATGATTTGTAATGTTTTGTCTTTCAGAACCAGAGGCAGGAGAAGTGTCCCCTCCAGTCGGTGCGGGTGTCAATAGCAACAGCTGGACCTTTAAATATGGACCCGGCAACCCCAAACAATCCGGTCCCGGTGAGTTGCCAGACAAATTCATTATCCCAGGATCTCCTGCAATCATCTCCATCCGGCAGGAGCCTACTAACAGCCAAATTGACAAAAGTGACTTCATAACCTTCGGCAAAAAGGAGGAGACCAAGAAAAAGAAGAAAAAGAAGAAGGGTAACAAGACCCAGGAGAAAAAAGAGAAAGGGAACAGCACGACTGACAACAGTGACCAGTGAGGTCCTCGAATGGAAACAAGCCACTTAGCCAGTTTTTGTAATAATGGCAAATCTCTCCCATGTAGCAACTCCCTGCTCCTTTTTCCTATCTACATGAGCCCTCTTAGAGACCTCAGAAATCTGCAGAAAGTTCCCTGTGTCTGTCTAGAACGCATTTAACAGGTTTTGTCTTAAAAACTTTACTAAGTCTGGTGTTAACTCTTTCTCTCCACTCTGGCTTGTTTTCAGAACCTAAAAAGCAGACCCAAGTTTCCTTTCTCCTCCGCCGCAAAGGAGAGGCTTCCCAGCCCCGCCAGTGAGAGGTTGGACTCTCTGCCCTGTGCTCCGGGGATCCTGTCTTGATGACACTTGCAGGGCAGGCTGAAAAGTTTTGAGATTGAGCAGCTTGGGTATTTGTGGTCACTGGGTATGTGTGGCCACCGCGGGTATGGAAGTGCCAGATATTGGCTGAGACTAATTGGTACAAGGAAAGCAAGAAAACAAAGACAAATAAACAGCGGAAGTTATCAGCGTGGAGGGGAAGTGTAAACTAAAAAGGACCAGACTTTCTAAATCTTACAACTCAAGAGATGGTGGCCACCCTCTAGGAGACACAACTACTCCCACTGACAAGGCTTTAGGACACCCTAAAGTCTGTTGGCTGTGATGTCATTATACCTAAAATCTGCATCATACCTTCAAGCCAACAGTTCAGTGTTTAACAGAGAACCATCCTGGGAAACAAGCAGATCTGATGTGTTTCCTATTCATTTCCTGTGCTCACTTTATTAAAAATTCTTTTGCACACAATGTTTATGAAAAGGGCAGATCCTTTTCCAACACTTATGCAAAAGCAAAAGAAAACCCCGACACCTCACCTTTCGCTGTTTGTTGTTTCATAGATTTATTTTAAAAAAGAGAAAGTCTATAGCTATAAATCTTTAAAGAGAAATATGAATACAATTCCCCTAAACTCTCCTCAAAAGATAATTCAGTCTACAGCCATTTAAATGATCATTGCTGCTACAGAAGTGCTTTAAGAGAATTGCCTGAAACATCTGTATTATATCGGCCACCTGCCAATCACAGCTTTACTCTTTCAGGTCACTCTGGGGCTGCCTCTTGCATGTATTAATTACTAAATAAAATTATCTCTTTCTCTCTCTCTTTTCTAAGAAACAATTACGTGCACTTTGTTACACAACCTTCTCTAACCAACTATATTGAGACCCAAAAATTAAAGAAAAATATTGTTTTCTCATAGAGTGAGCAGATTTTTCAACCCTCTAATTCTGTGACTTGTCTTGGTGTGCTAGCCTACACCTTCTCTTTGGTTTAGTTTTCCTTTTCTATAACACTCTGAATTGCTAATCTTACTAACACCTATGATGTTACCTGAAATCAATCTCCCATATGTATGCTGTATGCTATTATAAGACTCCTGAAATATACTTACTCTGTGCTTGTGTATGTGAATGTTAATGCAACTATTACCTAGAGTGAACTTTAAGCTTTATTGTTGAATGTAATTCCATTATATTTCCTTTTGTACACCTGTGAAAAAGTGGAGTAGTGTTTTTTTAACCATTGTTAATCAGCTTTTGTGTATGAAAGATACAGTAAAATTTCTTTCTTAAATCAAGATACTGGTGATTCAAGGAATTTTATTTATGGTCCAGCCAAGAGCCATCTCTTGCCAAGACTTCTGCTGTCAAGGGAATGGATAAAGCTGTTTTTTTCTAGTAACAATTTTGGAATGAATACTGACAATATTCCACGAGGGTGTGCAAGCACAAATTTGACCAATCTGACCTCTTTGAAGTTGCAGAATGCTTTGAAATTCTAATGGTATCTGAAATATCAGCTCATAGAAAGTAAAACAATTTACTGTCACTTTAAATAAGACATTTTAATTTTGTTACAATGTACAATTTAGAAGTTTGATTAATTATATTATCTATTTAGGTGTTAATATAAAAGAGGTAGGAGTCTGTTATTTAAAAACAAAGCATTAAATCTAAAAAAAAAAAAAAAACTGTCTTGTCTACTTTTAGCTTCATTCTCCCATATTTTGAAGGGTGTGTAACTTCAGCTCTGCAGGATTGCATGGGGTAAAACTTGTTGCCAACACATGTGAACCATTGCTACATTGTAGGTTGTGATCATTTTGCCCCACTGAAGCCCATGTATCTGACCTTACGTGCCTTTTGAACTAGGAGAATCGGGCTAATTTATTAATGATGATAATTATAATGTATCTGTACAGCACTTTTTACCTTTGCGAAGTGCTTTCCAATCCATGTTAGTTACTAGTTATTACAGCTGTAAGGATAAAACACGTCATGTGGATTCATTTTGAATTGGTGCTATTGGTATTTCCTCTGTTATTGCTAATAAATGAAAATGGTGGTATGAAAGAAATGGTGGTCATTTCTAAGTATAAGAGTAGGAGGAAATAGAACACTGATAAACGATTAATACTGAAGAAGATTGCTGCAGCATGAAACTCACTGTAACACTCTATCACTTTAGCTTTTATGTTCATTACTAAGGCAAAAGCCCCAATGGAATCAAGATTCAAACTCCAAATTACTAGAATGGGCAGCAAGAAGGTTGCTGCGTCACTTTATAGTTACACTATTTCAGTCGTCTCTAATAGGAGTTGCAACAAATCAATTTTTATCACTAGAGCCCTTCTAGGCATCTTTTTCATTACTTGTTTAGTCGTTGCACCTCTCAACAACTGGAAAGCCAAGTGACACCCCCAAGAAATGAACTTTTAGGTCAGGGATAGTGGCTCATGCTTGTAATCTCAGAACTTTGGAAGGCCAAGGCCAGAGGATGGCTTGAGGCCAGGAGTTCAAGATCAGCCTGGGCAGCATAGCAAGATCCCATCTCTACAAAAAGAAAGAACTTTTATTGAGTACAGGTTATATGCCAGCCATTCTACTGAACAGGTTCAGTTGTAACAAATAGATTGTTTTGTCCTTTTGTGGTTAAATTTTTATAAACACAAGCTTTAGATGCAGTAGGTTCTCAATTAGGAGCAATTTTGCCTTCCTGGGGACATTTGGCAATGTCTGAAGGCATTGTTGCTTTTCATTACTTGAAGTGGATGGTGCTACTGGCATCTACTGGGTAGAGGCCAAGGATGCTGTGAAACACTCGGCAATGCACAGGACAGCCCCCTACAACAAAGAATTTCACAGCCCAACGTGTCAATAGTACCAAGATTGAGAAACCTTGAGATAGAGTGACCATATAATTTGTTTAGTCCACTTTTGAAATGGAACGGAAGACATCATTAATTATTACTTCAGTATTCAAGATGTAAATCTGGACTGTCCCAGGCTAACTGGGGTTTATAGGGACTCTATAAATAAACTGGTACAGCTGTGCCACTAACTAGATGGGGAATTTGGGGTAAACCACTACTCTCAGTTTTTCAGTCATCTCTAAAATGGTAATAATTATAGACCTTATAGATTTGTGAGGTAATCTTGAAAAGTTTTTAGCAGGTCTGGCACATCAGAGTATTTGATAAATATTATTACTATTAATCCTTTTCTTCCATTTCCTCACCCCCTTTTCAGATATTTAGCTATTAAACCGAGGGAACTTTTCCTACCGACTAAAATGTGAACAAGGGATGGCAAAATAAATCAACATAGACTTGGCAATAAAAATATTTTATTTATTCCTCCACTCTTTTGCTCACCCCAGGAGGAAAAGAAGTAAAGTCAGGTTCATAACTCTTTGCCTATTTCTATTGTGAATAATAATCAGGTCCCTAAGTAAACAGTCAAGTGGCCAGTCTGTTGGCAGTTATTTCACCTCAATTATCAGTGATCTGAAAGCCAGAAACCAAAAGGTTTGAAGTCACTCTGCCTGTTTAAATGAATAAATCCTATGTGATTCTAGGAACAACAGCTTGAGAGAGAAAGCGAAGAGTCACCTCCAACAACTTCTTTTGGCAGATGGGCAAAACAGAAATGCCAAATCACCCACAGACTTGCCTGGGATTTCACAGGCAATAAAGGACAAGACAAGGTATATCTCTCTCAAGGGCCAGGCTACTTGACATGGTCTCACAAATACAGAGTGCAGGATTTACTCTTTAGAAATATTGCAATTGATCTAATTTTAAAGGATGAGTTTCTCCAATGAGTGTCTAGAGCCTTGGTGGCTGGATTTTAGGCTCCTAGGTAAGATTGTAAGTGCCAGGATCTCATAGTAGTATATCTTACACTTAAATTATATAAACATTATGTTTAAGTTATAAACCCAATCTAAAGTACAAATGTAACTGACCAAACACTAATGCAATTTTACTGTTAAATCTAGATTTAATAACCATCCAAACATTAAGGATACAATAAACAAGTAAACAAACAAACAAAACTACAGATACACTTCCTAAGGACTTTCAGTCTGGGAAGCTTCTCCATGAAATGGGAAGTTGGCCACTCTTTAACCCTATGTCATATTTTCATGTGCTTCTTCTCCTTGTAGAAAAAGCCGATTACATTATTTCCCCTCAAATTAGCTTGACTGTTGGCTGGCAGGACACACCTTGCAACCTGAGAAATTTCTTCTGGCTTTACACACACACACACACACACACACACACACACACACACGGATGGGGGCTTTAGCAAATGAGCATGGTGCTGTCTTCCCTTTGAAATTATGCCTAAGAGTGGCACATAGCAACCTTTTTGTTATAACCAGTCAGGTAAAATGCTTGCTGGGTCCCATTTTCTTTTGGGGTTGATCCATGGGGAAATGCCTGCTGACATATGAAATCGTTTTTTGCCCTAATAAAGTGTATCAGCTTATCTTTGAACTTAAGCTCCTCTGAGCTGGACATTAGTAAATTTACTTTCATAATATGGACTCTAGTCTGCATAAAGAAATAAGGAAATAGGTAGTGAAAAACATGAACTCCAGCATTTTGTTACGTTACACAATTGTCAGGTGACTTGGGATCATCAACCCACAAAAAACATGAGCAAGTCAGACAACCAGTCAGCCAGTCTTAGAGCAGAGCTAAAACAATTGGTACCAGATGCATAAACATATAGGGGAATTGACATAACAGTTCTTATTTTAGGGTTGGCTTTCACTAGACTTACTTTATTGAATTTTTTTCTTTTTTTTTTTTTTTTGAGACAGAGTCTTGCACTAACCCCCGGTTTGGAGTACAATGGCCCAATCTCTGCTCACTGCAACCTTCACCTCCTGGGTTCCAGTGATTCTCCTACCTTAGTCTCCCAAGTAATGGGGACTACAGGTGTGTGCCACTATGCCCAGATAAATTTTTTTGTATTTTTAGTAGAGACAGGGTTTCACCATGTTGGCCAGACTGGTCTCGATCTCCTGACCTCAGGTGATCTGCCCACCTTGGCCTCCCAAAGTGCTGGGATTACAGGCATGAGCCATTGCCCCCAGCCTGTTTTCTTTTTTATATAAAAACAAAATGATTCCATGCTTGTTGCCCTGTGGATTTAAAAAAAAATTTACAATAAGGTAAAGGTTTCTTTCAGTTCATTTCTAAATCATTCTTTTTAAATTCTGTATAAATTCCATATAATGGCTAGATCGTATTGTCATAATGCATTTAATTTTTTCAGATTTTTGCTACTCAAAACCAAGAATAGCACTTGTTTGCAATGATAGATTTAGTGCCTGAGTCTTATAAAACCTGGTATAGGTATATAAAAAAAAAAAGTTTGGAAAACTATTATTAACTTTATATGACTCCCTCCACAGTAATCACGTTCCTTTCCTAGTATCACTCATTCTTTCCTAGTATTCAATGATGAATTGTGGCTCTATTTATAGATAAATGGTGAAAAACAGAGACAGACATTCACAAGAAAAACAGAAAAGGGTTAGAAAGATATGTCTTCATTTACTTATCCAGAATAATTTCATGGGAGCTTCATTTCATCCAAAGACTTCTCCATTCAATCACAGATTGAAATGTATGTACAAAAGAGGAAGTCTCAAAGACAATTCAAATACTTGCTTAGATCTGTGATATTTTAATATAGATTGAGCATTGGGTAGAAAGCAGTCTAACTTTATTTTCTAGGTTGTTAACATGTTACCTGAGAGGTAGACATATTAACTTTGTACCAGTGGAGCTGATGTCATTTTAAGAAAAATAAATTGCTTATCAAGTAATGAATCCAAGACAACCAAAAAACCAAGGCAGCCATTCATGTGTTAGAAAAATCTTAATTACAAAACCATTTGGCTATAAACTTTAGGAAATCTTCCCTATTAAATTATTAATACTATTTTATCCTTTAAACCAGCCTGCCTTCCTTTCTTTCTTTCTTTCTTTCTTTCCTTCCTTCCTTCCTTCTTTTTTTCCTGCCGTAAACCAACCTTCAAGGCATAATTCCAGTCTGGGGTTAGTGGCTCATACCAGTAATCTCAATACTTTAGGCCAAGGCAGAAGGATTGTTTGAGCCCAGGAGTTTGAGGTTACAGTGAGGTATAAGCGGTCACATCACTGTACTCCAGCCTGGGTTACATAGCATTACCCTGTCTCAAAGAAAAAAACAGAAAGAAAAAGAAAAAAGAAAGAATTACATTCCTAAATCAGGTATATTCCATTCTTGACAGCTAATAAAATTCATCAGCCAGACATAGCACACATTTCTTCCCAATTGCTGTAGCTTTCCAGGTCACCTTCCTCTTGGTCCTCATCAAGCCTATGATCAATTTTTCAGAAATCTTGTAGTCTGGAAGTGCCATCCTTCCTTTCATACTTTTCACAGTGGTATTCTAGCTTAGAGCCCAACCCAGATATCTGGTAAGTCAGTTCTAGGACATAGGTGGGTGGTACATATTTTGGGGATCAGTAGCTGGGATAGGCAGTGCTAGATCTTGCCTGGAGATGCTTATAGGATGGGGAGGAAGCCTTGTAGAGGTTAAACAAATAAAATTAGAATCACTCAGGTACTTTCTTTGCATAGATTTGGAATGATAGGGCCAAGGGGCTGTGAGATGAGACCATTTTTGTTGACAGAGGTGTGCATTTTAGAATAGATTCCTAGGTTTGTGACTTAAAGAAACCAACACCATCTAGTTTAAGCTAAAAAGGATGATTTATTATAAGGACACAAGTTTGTTTCATTGAAACTAAGAATGGGAATAAGGTTGGGATTTCAGAAGTGACCAGAACCAGTAACTTGGAAGCCAGAATAATTCTTTTTTGATTTATCTTCTCTAATTATCTTTCTTAATCTGTTTCATTCTTCCCTATCTCTACCAATCAGCTCTTTCTCCTTCTCTTCACCACAGTCTCTAAATTTATACACACTAGGCTCTATTGGCCCATAAAAACCTACGTTCTGTTTCTAATTCCCAGTTCTAAATTCTTCATGGAAAAAAAAATTACTGGATCACCTGGAGTCAGGCAGCTACCCGTGGTCCCATCAGCCATGGGCCAGAGGACTGTGGGTAGAAAGAATTCTCAGAAAAAGGGAGATCAGATACTTAGAGACAACTTCAATAGTTTGCTGATAGCTGTCATTCCCTAGATGTATACTACACATCAGTGTATAGAATCTTAGAAACTTAGAGCCCCAAGGAAACGTATTTAACAGATGAGAAAATTGAGGCTCACAGAAAGGGGAATGACTCATTTAATGTCACACAGCTAGTCAATGACAAGGCAGTCATTCTGTTACTACTCTACTGCATGACCAGAGGCCACCAGGAGTGAATGACAATAGACATTTCATTATATGTTTGAGATCCAAAAGTAGTACAATTTAGGGAGGCCATGTTAATTTTATATAGAGAGTAATATTTCATTGTTATGTGTATTTTATTAATCTTTTTATTCAATATGAAATATCAATATTAATTTCCTTTTTTGATTCTAAAAGTAAAACAAGCTTTTATTTATTTACTTTTTAATAAAGTACACAGATGTTCAGAATTTGGAAAGTAGCAAATGAAGTATCTCCAGAGAGGCACCATTAAGAGTTTGGGATCTATTCCTCCATTTCTTTTTTCATGCATTTATAACTGGGTGCTTGAAAGGACCCAATAAATAGCAGCCTTCTCTCATTTCCAGGGTACTAGATTAGTTGATAAATAAGACAAAAGAATGGCATAAAAAGGCAAAAGTATTTCTTTTATTAGTAATAAAGATGTGTTAGAGAATGTAGATTTCTGTGAGTGCCAAATGGGACTGCTAGATGAACCCCAGAATTACTCAAATTTTTAATCTCAGTGTCTGGCAAGACAGTGTTGAGCAGAAAAGAACTATTATTCCCAGAAGAAAGCTCAATTCCAGGAGGAAGAGGGCAGTGCTAAGCCAAGTATTACCTATTTATTCTTACCCAAGTTGCCAATCAAATAAGTCACTAAAATCTCCTAAAGCAGAGTAAATAAAGGAGTATGGAAAAGTTAAGGGTGTGACTCCAAGTTCTCTTTGCATACAAGAGAGCATCAGGAGGGAGAAGACGCATTTTCTGTAAATATGTATACAGTTTTTGAAGGATCACACTAGTCTTACTTTCTGTAGCTTGCTTTTTTCCACATAAATATAAATCCATTTAGTTATTTGCATTAGTATTTCATAATATAGCTATAGGATAATTAGTCCTCCATTAATAGATAAAGATTTTTCAAATTTTTCTACCACGAATACTGTTTTACCACATTTGGCATATATGTCCAGCTATTACTTCAGGGTAATTTCCAAAAAGTAGAATTACTAAGTAAAAAATATGTACATTAAACTTCATATATATATATGAAGTTTAAATTCTCATAAACTGTTGGCAAGAGTATACTGCATTACCAGGGGCCGATTTGGAAATATTGGTGTAGAATTTCTTCTACACCTTGCCCAACACTGGGTCTTAATAATCTTCCTCATCTTTGAAAACATGATAAACAAAGGATTATGGTTTAATTTGCATTTCTTTACCATGTAAATACACCTTTTTTCCATCTCTTCCATCAAAAGATTATGATTTGACTGATCTGACTTATGGTGTCAACTATTTACCAGAATACAAGATGCCTTTAAGTATCTGAGCAGCAAATTTGGCTTTAAAACAGTGTGAAAAATGGATAGTGTTATTTGGCCCAGTGGATATATTAGATAGATCACAATGTGTGATCTCAGAATCAATGTTCAGTCCATATATTCATGCAATGGATAATTACTGTAATAAATGTAGACTTGATATTTCAGTACAAGAAACATAGTGCATTAGGCCTGTGTCCCAGAGGGCTTGCTGGATCAGGAGCTTAGAAACTATCAAGTACAGTAGGCCAACTGCCTTGGCTCTAGAGCTCCACCCTTCAGTCCACATAATGACCACACAGGAGGGTGCAAGATTTTGCCATTCATTCTTTTTGGAAAAGGAGCCCACATATCATTGTTTTTAGTTCCCTGGATACCTTAATAGAAGTATGATTAACTGCCCAAATAGCAGACCTCAAGCCTGCTTTACAGAGTGTTCGATCTATTGAGTTAATAATGCATGTTAACAATACCAACAAAGTAAATTTTGGCAGTAATGTCTAATTGTATACAGGAGAGATAATTAAATTGAAATAATTAGCATCTATAAAGAGCTTAGATCAGGGTCAAGCTCAGAGGAAGCACTAAATAAATATAAGCCATTTTTAAAAAGTTGACAATATGGTACCTGCGCCCATTTTGAGTGATCGAGGATCAATTTCTGTTTCTTTCTTTCTTCTCTTCCCTTCTCCCAGTTCCCAAATTCATCTTCTTTCCTATACTCTTTCTCTTCCCCATTTATTCTTTCTACCCCACCTCACCATTTTTTTTCCCTCTCTTTATGATTCTTTTTCCTCCACCTTCTTCCCATACTATCCTTATTAAAGTCTTTATAATCTACTTACCTCCAGTGAGAGTCAGGTTATGGTTGAAACTCCCAGTAACAACTAAGAAAATCAACAACCAAAAAAATTAGAATCTACTTAATGTTTAATTAGTTAACAATTTAATTTCTTCAGTTCAAGGCATGTCATATGGAACATATCAAAACATAAGTTCACTCTTTTCTGAGTATATTTGTATGCCTTAAAAGTAAGTTCAGTTGATAATTGTTTCTCTTCCATTTTTAGAGTTTATACTGGATACTTTCAAAGAAAACGTGTGTTGGCCGGGTGCAGTGGCTCACGCCTGTAATCTCAGTACTTTGGAAGGCTGAGGTGGGTGGATCACCTGAGATCAGGAGTTTGAGACCAGCCTGGGCAACATGATGAAACCCTGTCTCTACTAAACATACAAAAAATTAACCAGATGAGGTGGTGGGCACCTGTAATCCCAGCTACTCGGGAGGCTGAGGCAGGAGAATCGCTTGAGCCTGGGAGGTGGAGGTTGCGGTCAGTCGAGATCAGATGGAGATGCCATTGCACTCCAGCCTGGGCAACAAGAGTGAAACGCTGTCTCAAAAAAAAGAAAGAAAGAAAACATGTGCATCTTAGGCTACTGATCAAAGAAAGAAAAAGTGTCTACAAAAACTTGGTTGCTTTCAGAGATAACTGTTCCCTTCTAATTAAGAAAACAAAAATCACATAATTTTTATTTCTTTTTCACTTCTTTCCCTCTCTCTTTGCTTGTCTATGGAGTCAGTGAAAACACAGAGAGCTAAAAGGAGAAAACTTAGAAATGCAGGTAAGTTGAAGGCAGACAAAACAGTTTTTATCCATACTATACAAAACCCAAAAATATTAGTTGGATTAAATAAATAAATATAAATTAAACCATAAAGAACTAGAATAAAACAAAAGTGCATGTCTATTTTAGAGAGAAGGACTTTCTAAGCTTAAAGGCAGTAAATTAAAGCACAAAGAATGAAATAGATTTGATTACATAAATTTATTTTATATCCCACAATTAAAAGACAAATAAATTGCCAAAAATACTAACAGAAAGTACAATAAAAGATAATTTTAACTATGTAAAGAAATCATACAAATGGACAGAAAAATGCTCAAGCTCCAAGACATATGTACAGATGATTCACCAATACATTTTAAAATGTTGTGGAAAATGTTCAACTGTTCAACTTCATTAGTAAACAAAAGTAGAAACTTAAAACAATTAGATATCATTTATTACTTATTAAATTATTAAGGAGTTTTTAGAATTTTGGTTTTTAGTTCTTATAAAGACAGGCAGTAACACTTTCTCTCCACTCCTTTTTCCATCCTTGGGGAACTCTGATGACTTGATATTTCTAGCCTTTCTATACCAGATTCCTTTTGTTTTTTTGTTTGTTTGTTTTTTGTTTTTTTTTGAGATGGTGTTTCGCTCTTGTTACCCAGGCTGGAGTGCAATGGTGCGATCTTGGCTCACCGAAACCTCCGCCTCCTGGGTTCAGGCAATTCTCCTCCCTCAGCCTCCCGAGTAGCCGGNCTCCCGAGTAGCCGGGACTACAGGCACGCGCCACCATGCCCAGCTAATTTTTTGTATTTTTAGTAGAGACGGGGTTTCACCATGTTGACCAGGATGGTCTCGATCTCTTGACCTCGTGATTCACCCGCCTCGGCCTCCCAAAGTGCTGGGATTACAGGCGTGAGCCACCACGCCCGGCCTCCTTTTGTTTTTTTGAGATGAAGTCTCTTGCTCTGTTGCTCAGGCTCGAGTGTAGTGGTGCACTGTAATCTTGGCTCACTGCAACCTCCACCACCTGAGTTTAAGCCATTATCCTGCCTCAGCCTCCTGAGTAGCTGAGGTTATAGGTGTAAGCCACCACACTCAGCTAATTTTTGTATTTTTAGTAGAGACGGGGTTTTACCACATTGGCCAGGCTGGTCTCGAAATCCTGACCTTATTGGATCCCTCTTTTTTAGGGGAAAAGATTTACTGGTAAATGAGCTGAAAGGATACACTGGGCATGCATAAACTATTCCTGTTCTCTTTTCTTCCTCTTGGATTAAACTCTTCACCTGGAGCCCCTGCTCTACTCTACTCCTGCTGGTGTGGCAGGGAGGCCTGCCCTGGGTTAAATTCTGCAGGTCAGTAGAAGATGCATATTTGCCTGGAGATACAAATATATTTCTAATAACAGATTTTTTAGTGATAAATATGATATTTTGGTCTCTATTTGCCTTATTCTGTGTTTCATACGCCTATTGCTTTAGATATTGGCCACAAAGAGGAATATTATTTATTAATGGCCATCAAAATTCAACACTGTGTCATTGTGTACCCAAAGCTTTAAATATGTTTAAAGTGTTCTCTGCATTCCTGGAAATTCCATTTAGACAAAGCCACATGCACTAATATCTTTTTTTTTTTTTTTTTTTTGAGACGGAGTCTCAGTCTCTCAACTACGCTGGAGTGCAGTGGTGCAATCTCAGCTCACTGCAACCTCCTCCTATCTATTGTCCTGCCTCAGCCTCCCAAGTAGCTGGTAATACAGGCATCGGCCACCACACCCGGCTAATTTTTGTATTTTTAGTAGAGATGGGCTTTCATCATGTTGGCCAGGTGATCTCAAACTCCTGACCTCAGGTGATCCACCCACTTCGGCCTCCCAATGTGCTGGGATTACAGGTGTGAGCCACCTTGCCCAGCCCTTCCATTATCTTTTTATTAGTATCGATATAATACTGGTTATGAACCTATGTTCCATCTATTGATGAAGTTGTCCTTAAAAGGCAAAAATCAACATGTAAAATATTATACATAATTTAATTATTCAGCCAATATTTTTAGCACCTATTATGAGCCAAGTACTTTGCTATGTAAAGTAAAATACAAAGAAAAAAGACTGGGCCAGACATAGTAGCTCATGCTTGTAATCCCAGCACTTTGGGAGGCCAAGTCAGGAGGATTACCTGAGCCCAGAATTTTGAGACCAATCTGGGCAACATAGTGAGACCCTAATTAGTTGTGCATTGTGGTGTATCCCTGTAGTCCCAGCTACTTGGGAGGTTGAAGCTGGAGGATCCCTTGAGCCCAGGAATTCAAGGTTGCAGTGAGCTATGATTGCACCACCCCACTCCAGCCTGGTCAACACAGTGAGATCCTGTCTCAAGGGAAAAAAAGAAGAAGAAAGGAAAAGAAAAGAGAAGAAAGGAAAAGAAAAGGAAAGAAAGAAAAAGCCTAGAAGGAAATATGTCAAAAATCTTAATGTGTATTTTTAAGTAGTGGTAAAAAGTTTGTATCTTCTTTCTGAAGATATATGTGTCTTTGTTTCTTTTATATGTGTCTTTGTTTCTTTTTAAGTTAGCATGTATTACCTTTTAAAAGGACATACACCTTCAGAATAGGTAGAAAGCTCCAAAAATTCAACAACAAAAACCAGACAGCTCAATTTAAAAATGAAGCCTGTGCACAGAGGCTCATGCCTGCAATCTTGGCACTTTGGGAAGCTGGGGCAGGCAGACCACTTAAGCTCAGGAGTTCAAGTGCAGCCTGGGAAATATGGCAAAACCTCGTCTCTACAAAAAATACAAAAATTAGCTGGGCATGGTGGTGCACACCTGTAGTCCTAGCTACTTGGGAGGCTGAGGTAGAAGGATGGACTGAACCCGGGAGGCAGAGGTTGCAGCGAGCCAAGATTGTGGCACTGCACTGCAGCCTGGGCTGCAGAGCCAGACTCTGTCTTAAAAAAAAATGCAAAGGACTTGAGTAGACATTTCTCCAAAGAAGATATATAAATGGCCAATAAGCACATGAAAAGATGGTCAACATCACTAATCATCAGGGAAATGGAAATCAAAACTACAATGAAATACCAGCTCACACCCAGGATATGGTTGGCTACTACACATCCTTTTGATGGTAGCCATTTGTTTCGTAGATAATACCATCAAAACAAAACAGAAAATAACGAGTGTTAGTGTGGCGAAATTGTAACCTTTGAGCACCATTGATGGGAATGTAAAATGGTGCAGTCACAGTGGAAGACAGTATGACCATTCCTCAAAAAATTAAAAATGGAATTACCATATGACCCAATAATTCCACTTCTGTGTATATACCAAAAATAATTGAAAGCAAGGTCTTAAAGAGATATCTGTAAACCCATGTTAAAAGCAGCATTATTCAAAATAGCTTAAATGTAGAAGTAACACAAGTGTCCAACAATGGATGAGTGGAAAAACAAAATGTGATATACATACAATGGAATATTATTCAACTTTAGAAAAGGAAGGCTATTCTAACACATGCTACAACATGGATGAACCTTGAGGGCATTATGCTAACTGAAATAAGCGAGTCACAGAAAGAAAATATTGTATTATTCTACTTGTATGAAATATTAGAGAAGTCAAAGTCATGGAGATAGAAAGAGTGCTTGTTGCCAGTGTTTGTGGGGAGGAAGGAATGGGGAATTATGGTTTAATGGATACAGTGTTTTAGTTTCACAAGATGAAAAGAGTTATGGATGAATGGTGATAATGACTGTACAGTGTAATACATGCCTATAATACTACTGAACTATACACTTAAAAATGGTTAAGATGGTTAATGTTATGTGTATTTTACCACAATAAAATATTGAAAAAAATTATATGCCAAAATAAATTCAAGATGAAGTAAAACACATACACAGAGGTGGGGTGGGGGAGAGAGAGAGAGAGAAATAATATAATTATTAAGAGCAAATGCGCTCTTGTGTCAGTTTGCTGAGAATGATGGTGGGCGGGTGTTGAACAACGAGAACACATGGACACAGGGAGGGGAGCACTACACACTGTTGTAGTGTCTGTTGGGGGGAAATGGGGGAGGGACGGGGAGTGGGGAAGAAGGGAGAGATAGCATGGGGAGAAATGCCAGATATACGTGAAGGGGAGGAAGGCAGCAAATCACACTGCCATGTGTGTGCCTATGCAACAATCTTGCATGTTCTTCACATGTACCCCAAAACCTAAAATGCAATAAAAAAAAAAAGAGTAAATGCGTAGCAGTAGGATTAGTTTAGATTAGCATATTTTTAAAAGACTCAAAATGAAAGTGACTGAATATGATGGCAACTATATTTTTCTCATAAAAAGAAGTCTGGAGGTAGGGAGTCAGGGCTGCAGAGGTGGCTTTACTGTGACATTAAGGATCTAGGGTCATATCTTCTGTTCTGCCACCCTTAGCATGGGACATTGTCAAGGTCTCTCATAGTTCAATATGGCTGCTAGATCTCCAGTTGTTTCAGGAGCAGGAACAAGAGAGGAAGTTTTTAAAGGTTTCCCAGAGTTCCCACTTAACATTTCTGCTTATTTCTCACTGGCCAAAAAAAGACAACAAAAATTACATGGTCACATGGTCACAACTTGATGCAAGGATGTGACCCATTAGAAATAAGCATTCTCTATCTAAAGAGGAGGGAATATTGGAGACACGCCATGAAATGTGTGAATTTAAAAAAATAATCTCAAAGTGGGGGGAAAGATTTCATAAGAATAACAGAATACTGAGAAGTTATAGAAGAGAAAATACTTATTTTTCATATATAATTTAAAAAATTGCGTTAAAAATCATGTGAACTAAGTCAAAAGACAAAATATATTGTTGTTTATTTCATAGATGAGGACTAATTTCTATACATATAAGTAGTTCCTACAAATTAATAAGAAAAAGCACAAAGAAATATAAAACAATAGCAAATGGCCAAAAAGAAGTAAATACTCAAAAGGGTTAAATAAGATGAATAAAAATATATATTGTAAATGTTTATTACATACATATCTAATATATTATAAATATTTATTACATACATATCTATTATAAATATTTATATTATAAATCTTTATTAGAAATATAAAAATAAAACACACATTAGACAGTCCTTTAGAAATTAACAGCCTAAAAAATGAATTCAACTGCCTAGAAATGGAAACAGTATATTTAAAAAAACAAACAAACAAACAAAAAACGCAAAATCGCCCAGGCATGGTGGCTCACACCTATAATCCCAGCATTTTGAGAGGCCAAGGCAGGTAGATCACTTGAGGCCAAGAGTTCGAGACCAGCCTGGGCAACATGGCAAAAACCTGTCTCTACTGAAAATACAAAAATTAGCTGGATGCTCACACTTATAATCCCAGCTATTCGGGAGGCTGAGGCACAAGAATCCCTTGAACATGGAGGCAGAGGTTGCAATAAGCCAAGATCACACCACTGCACTCCAGCCTGGGTAAGAGAGTGAGACCCTGTCTCAAAAAAACGAAAAAAAAATTTACTTGGAAAATGTTAAATAAACCCAGTCCAATTATAAGACCTATATACACTAGAGCAGTGGCTGTTAGTTTTGGCTAAACCTAGAGTTACAGATAGAGTTGCCAGATTAAACAAAAGAAAACATAAGATGTCCAGTTAAATTTTAGTTTCATATAAATAACAAATAACTTTTTAGTATGTCTCAGGCAGTGTGTTCTATACAATATTTGGGACATACTTATGTGAAAATATTCTTTGTTTTCTCTAAAATTTACATCTAACTGATGTCTTACACTTTATCTGACAATGCCTGGGCTCTACTACAAGCCAAATAAGTAGAATCTCTGGGGTTGTGGCCTGGGCATTGTTTTGAAAACTTCCCCAGGTTAGAATCACTTAATACATAGCAAGAATTGAGAACCAATGCTCTAGAAAATGCTAATTTTAGATGAATTAATTAGGTAAATTGGCATCAGGAGAATTGACTTTAGGTGAATTGGTATCAAGGTGAACTAAATTCCTATCATCATCTTAGCGCGCTATTTAACAAAATGTTGTTCACCCCTCTTGGTACATCATATCCTTCTAGGAACCTAATTCATTTTGTAATCATTACTTACAGGGTCCCACTTCAAATTTGGCATCTGCCTCTGGCTCCCGTCTTTGCATAAGTGAGGTCTCTTCTGAGAGCAGTTTGCTTGTCTTGAGTGTTAGCCAAGACCTGGGACTGAAGATGTGAACACGAATATCTTGAAGGTTAAAGTTGAAGTGCCCTGGTTTCAAGTCAGCAATGACTCGGAAATCCCTTTTAATGCTTTCAGGCAGATTTATTTTTCGCTTGCATAGATGGAGAAATTGTAGGTAAGAATAATTTGATGACTTTCAAGTGTTAGGGACATAACCAAAGGCAAATTCAAGTATCTTAACCCCTAATTAATTAAGTTGATTTAAGAAAAGACATTGTGGTGAAAGTCTCCAATTTTGATAAGCGTTGTTTATAAAAACAGATCAACAAACTTACATCTCCAGACTTCTTTCAAAACAAAGCGTCACCTTAGAGCACTTCTTTCTTCTTCTGTGTAGCTAAAGTGTTATCTCTGTCCTCATCAGCTCCAAATGGCCACTGTGGCAGAGAAGAATGGGCTGTTATTTGATGCCAAATTGAATGTGCAGAGACTCAGTGAACTAAGACCAGAGAATTATTACAGTGACTCAGTATGTGTGTCTCTTTGTGATTTTTAACATTGATAGTAAGCAAGGGCTTACTTTTAATTTCCTCTTAAATATTAGGATGTTTCAAAATGTCCACGGTTACTGATTAGGCCATTGTGTTTGTGATCTTGGTGATAAAAAGTAGCGAATTTTTAAACTTAAAAAAAATTCATTTGGGAGGTTATAACTGAACTTTCCATATGTCAAGAGTACCCATCCTAGCCATAGGGAAACATGAATATTCTTCAGCTCAGTGCCAAATTTTAGTCATGTTTATTGCTCTTTGGTTTTCTCAGGTCACTGCTCCATGTGAGGGCTAGCAGCATCAGCAGCACAACTATTATCCCAGTATTCTGATCATCTGAGAAGCATGGGCTTCAGAAATGGGTTTGTTTTCAAAAAAGGTACAAAACCAGAAACTTGATTCCTCCATTTATGGACAATGTCCAAGGCAGATGGAAAGAAACTCACACTAGACAGCAACTGCCCTTGTCTGTGGCCTCCATATCTGCATTGGCCCAGGTCAAAAGCAGTCTCTATGTGGCCCTATGCTTAAAGGAAGGCATCAGTTTTAGCTAAGTGAGGGCCCCACAATTCTGTGTATTTGTGACAAGATCCAAATACTTCACCCCCAACTTAAAGTCTTACCATCACTGTGTGCCATGGGACCATCAACATTAAGGTCATGGTTTATGCCAGTTTCCAAAAGTTCAGAATTCCCCAATCATCTCCTTTCACCCAGAGAGTAACTCCCATGTTGTTCTGTAGATTTTTTTTTTTTAACCCTATTTCTACTTTTCCTCAACTCCTGAAGTCCTTCCATTATGCCCTGTGATCAGCCATTAGCAAAGTTTCCAATGTCCGAAGCTTCTTTTCTGATAATTTGCTTTTTTTTTTTTTTTTTTT
>NW_016107391.1:904926-906156 GCF_001604975.1 Cebus imitator
TAGAGCATATAAATTTGATAAATGAAGTGATCATAGGAGTTGCTCATAAGTTATCTCGTTGACCTACTGATCTGCCTTTGTTCTCTTGTACTCTACGTCACGTTCTGTGACTGACTACTAGATGAACGCTCTGTGTCATGTACTCAAGGACGCTGCTTTCTACCACCCCTGTGTTATCAACTTTCTCTTTTCTGTTGGATCTTTCCCATCACCACACAAGCATGTTTATTATTTCTCACATCTTAAAATAACTGTTTATTGACCTCATTTTTCCTTCCAGCTATTGCACATTTCTCTCTTCTTTATACAAAAAATCCCAAAACCTAAAATGCAATAAAATAAATAAATGGGAAAAAAAAATTCCTTGAAAGTGTTCCCTATACTATCTCCAGTTCCTCTTCTAATTTCATTTTTTCATAGTTTTAAAATGATTATGTTTATCTTTTACTTTATTTTATTTTTGAGATAGAGTCCTGCTCCGTTTCCCAGGCTGGAGTGCAGTGGTGTGATCTTGGCTTACCGCAACTTCCACCTCCCAGGTTCAAGTGATTCTTATGCCTCAGCCTCCTGAGTAGCTGGGATTACAGGTGTGTCACCACATCTGGCTTATTTTTGTATTTTTAGTGGAGACGAGGGTTTCACCATGTTGGCCAAGCTGGTCTCGAACTCCTGACCTCAAGCGATCCACCTGCCTGAGCCTCCTAAAGTGCTAGGATTACAGGTGTGAGCCACTGCACCCAGCCTAAGTTTTAAGATAATTGTATTTAAACAATTAGTACTCATAGCTACTTGGCTGGAAGTTCAAATGACTTCATTTGAAACCACTATTATTCATTTTAGAAATTAGTACTTGACCTGAAGAGATCATTGCAATGCTCAATTTTATTTAAAAAAAAAAAAGTTCAAACCTATAGAAAAGTTGACAGAATAGTCAAACGAACCTCTATACTCCTTTCAAGATTCATCTTTTAACATTAGCCACATGTGCTTCTCTCTTTCTCCCTCCCTTACCCTTTCCTTCCCTCTCTCCCTTTCCTTCACTCTCTTCCTCTCTGTGTAATTTTTGGTGTACCATTTCAAGACTGAAACATTTCAATTCTAAAATATTTCAAAGTATGTTTTAGACATGACACATCACTGCTAAGTAAAGCAGTATATACTTCCTAAGAATAGGACATTCTCCTACATAATCATGATGGCGTTTTCTTTTTTATTTATGTTTCTTTCTTT
>NW_016107391.1:906245-909949 GCF_001604975.1 Cebus imitator
CTAGAGTGCAGTGGCATGACTTCATCTCACTGCAACCTTCATCTCCTGGGTTCAAATGATTCTCCTGCCTCAGCCTCCTGGGATTACAGGTGTGCACCAGCGTACCTGGCTAATTTTTGTATTTTTAGTAGAGATGGGGTTTCACCATGTGGTCAGGCTGGTCTTGAACTCCTGACCTTAAATGATCTACCCCCCTAGGCCTCCCAAACTGCTGGGATTACAGACTTCAGCCACCATGCCTGGCTCATGATGACATTTTCACACATACAGAAATTAATATATTTCGATAATACTACTTTATATGTAGTCCATACTCAAATTCCATTAATTGCCTTCAAATTGTATAGTTTTTTAAAAATTCAAGATCCAATGATGTTTCAGTCATTGCATTTGGTTATTATTGACCTTAAATAATTTTCAAGTTAGAGCAGTTCTACCGCTTTATTTGTTTTTCATATCACTGACTGAACAAAAAAATTTCTAGCTAGTTTTGTTGTGGAATGTTTCATGTTCTGGACATGTCTAATTCTTACCTCTGATGATTAGGTTAAACTTTGTTTTTGCAAGAATACTACATGTATGTATATATAGTACACACACATGCAGACACACACAGTCACACACGCAAGTGGCATCTTCTCAGGAGCAATACAATGTCAGGTTGTACCACTATTTTTGGTGATCATTTGATTACTTAATTAAGGCAGTAAACACCATATCTCTTCATTGTAGAGATACATTTTCACCTAGTAGGTAATTTGTGGGATGACACTTTGAGAACTTGTGATTATCATCCTCCTTTGAAAGATTTAATCCAATGATTTTAATATCCATTGATGTTGCTCATTGATAATAGCCATTATGTTGGAGGCTACCAAATATTAGTTTTCTAATTCTGTCATTCCTTCTTTACTTATTAGTTCTTTTTTTTTTTCTATAAGAATAGTTTTCCCTATTCCTCTCTCTCTCTTTTTGAATTTCAATGTGGAGAAACAGATTTATTTTTATAAATTTGTTAAATGTTATAAGACATTACCATCATTATTATTTTTGGTATTTAATGTCTCTTCAGTTTGGACAGTGGGATCCCTTCCAAGTGAGCAGTGTCCTTTTGATATGACCTCTCCATGATTTGAATATTTCTTGCTTTCTAGCAATACAAGATACTTCAGATTTATTTTATATTTTTCTTGCCCCAGGCCTGGAATTAGGCCTTTCACTTGGGATCTCTGGTTCCTTTTAGTGGAAAATGATGTTTAGAAGCCAAGATTCAAGTGATATATGTGCTCATTGCTACTATGTGTCTATGTTTCTGGCTCTTTTAGTGAATTTGTATTCATGAGCTTATTCGAATACAGGTACTTCCAATAAAATCTGATCACATAGGGTTCTTCTTTACATTTCCCTCTTTGATATTTGTATTTCCCTTCTTCTTCAGTGAAAACCCTGGTTCCAAACAACACTGTCATATTTACTTCTTTTTTTTCAATTCTATAATACACACAAAATGGCTTTAGAATTATACCACCAATACCATTGGCAACAACAATCATGCTCAGTAAATGTTCCATTCTCTCTTGAGTCCACTCCCATCACACTTTCACCATTCCACCAAAATGCTCTTTTCATCCCTCAGTTCTCATCTTGCTTTTCAGCAACATTGGCTATAGTTAACCACCTCTTCTTCCTTAAAATACTTTCCTTACACACTGTTGTTTTTCCTGCTATGGTGCTGAAGTCTGTCATTACTTTAAAAGAAATCTCTCTTCTATATCTATTTTAAGATAATCTTCCATCTTCACTGTTCTACAATTATACTGTATGTGTTTATTGGTTTTTATCTTATATGAGATTCATTTGGTTTCTGAATTTGTAATTTGGTATTATGAAAAATTCTAATTAATTATCTTTTTAAATATTGCTTCTACTCCTCTTTTATTTTTCTGAGACTGCAATTGTACCTATGTTTATCATTTCACTCTCTTTTCTATGTCTTTTAAATTCTTTTTATACTCTCTATCTCTTTTCCCTCTTTACTACATTCTGCCTGTCTTCTTCACTATTATTCTTTTTCATTTATGTCTGATTTGTTCTTAAACCTATTAACTGAATTTTAAACTTTTATTACATTTCCACGTTTGTAGAAGTTTTATGTATTCTTCATTCAGATATGCTTGCTCATTCCTCATGATGTTTTTCCCTCTGCTTATTTTCAAACTTGTCTTTTATTTCTTTAAATATATTAAATATAACCTTTTTATATTGTGTTCAATAATTTTTTTATCTGAAGTCACTGCATGTCTGCTTCAGCTGTTTTCATTCTTCTGGATCTCAATCTTGTTAGCTTGATTTTTTTATGGTAAATTTCTCACTTTCCTTAGAATTCTATATTTAGAAATTATTTGAAGCCTGGTGGCCTTCAAATAATTCAAATAAAGGTGGATTATTCGAGAGATAATTTGTACTTACTTTGTCCAGGTTCCAGGGGTACTACAAGTTTGAGATCAACATAAAATTACATTTTCAACATGAAGTTTTGTTTCTGTTTCCCAACTATCCATGTCCAGTGAATACAAGCTTCAAAACTACCTGAGAATAAATAATACACCGGCTATGTACCCACAAATTTTAAAAATTAGATTAAAAAATAAAAAACTACATGAAAGCCAGAAGTGATTCCAAATCCCTAGTGGTGATCCCTACTCCCCACCATCCTGCCCCTACAGTTAGTCTCAGGAACAGTCAGGTTTTTCACTCATACTTTTTTGGTAGTCCCTGGGTGGAAGTCATATCTAGTTCACTTAACACTAAGTTGTACTCATTCTCCGGGTTTCTCCTTTGATGAAGGAGAATCTCCTACTAGACTTCCCACACTAGTTGATTAAAAATCTTTTCACCTGATCTTTGTGCTCAGTTAGGATGTGAAAACTGAAGCTCAATTACTGAACACCAGAGAAAAATGGATATGAACCAACTACTGATACACGCAATAATGTGGGTGGATCTTAAAGCATTATGCTAAATAAAAATTGCTAGTTGCAAAAGGGTACCTACTATGTGATTCTATTTACACAAGGATAGAAATCAGATCAGTTTTATCAGAAGCTGCAGGTGGGGTAAAGGATTAAATACAAAGGGACATGAAAGAACTTTTTGGGATAATGAAAATATTCTTTATTTTTATTGTGATGGTAGTTAAATGACTATGTATGTTTGCCAAAACTTGCCAGATTGTACCCCTTGAAATAAAGAGTTTTATTGCATGGAAATTATGTCTTCATAAACTCGAATGTAAATGAAACAAACTGAATACACACACACACACACACACACATATATGTGCACACACCTGAAATTCAAATGTATCCAGTCCTATAGATATCCCAGCTTGTATTAGTGGTCTGATGATCTCTCCAGTTCCCAGAAAGCAGAGATTTTTGTCAGTCATTCACTGCTGTATCCCTAATACCTAGAATGATCCTAAAATATTATAGGTCCTTTATAAATATTTGTTTATTGACTAAACAAATGGATTTCTAAATAGTGGCCCTCAAACTTTTAAAGATCAAAAGCACTTTGAGGTCAGGTGTGGTGATTCATGCCTATAATTCCAACACTTTGTGTGGCCAAGACAGGAAGATCACTTGAGGCCAGAAGTTCAAGACCAGCCAGGGTAACACAGTGAGACCCTGTTTCTACAAAAA